>NW_022171299.1:0-519 GCF_008802855.1 Photinus pyralis | reverse complement strand
AATTGACTTTCAGAATGACCGGAACTGTCACCAGTTGAACATATTTAGATGAATTGATTACATTTGTATATTGCCAAATTTTTAAAATATTCCGATTTTTTTTCAAAATATAAATAGCCGTCGTGGGACACTATGTAGAAGTTGCTTACACAATCACTTAAATAGGTATATGGCTATATTTTCTCCTGGTTTAATTTTTATTTTTCAGTTACACTTTCATCAACCGAATTCTACGACTCTATATAAGTATATTCCGCAAGAATTATTACCCGAAGAGTACGGAGGAAGAGTAGGGAAAATATCAGATATCAAAGCTGCCTTGATTAGAAAGATGTGCGACAATGACAGTCGTAATTTTTTCTTGGACGATTCCAGATGGAATGTAGACGAATCAAAAAGACCTGTTGAAAATAAACATGGAAAGCAATTTTTTGGTTTGCAAGGATCATTTAGAACAGTGTTTTTCAACCTTTTTGTAAACGAGACCCCTTTACAGGTTGAAAATTTCTAGCGACCCCC
>NW_022171298.1:0-589 GCF_008802855.1 Photinus pyralis | reverse complement strand
TCCACAATTTGTAACTTTTAATGAAAGCGCCGCCTCTATGTTCCCTCTCAATTTTTGTTGGTTGGATTTATCAACACAAGCGATAACGTTGTCTGTTGCTTGGTCTATAGATTTTATTTTCTATTTCGCGAAACTAACGCTCTCTGTTGCCGATTCAGCGGCAAGAAATGGAAATTTCCCCACTTTAATTTAGATACCATAAAAGGCGTCTTTAAAAAAAAGTTGTTTTGAAGATATATTCAGCATTCCAGACAAACTTTCCACCCTGTATTATTTGGGTTAATAGGTGTTTCTGATTTACCTTTTGTAACATGTAATGTTTTGCTAAAGGTACAAGATCGCATAATCTTGAAGAAGATTGTAACGAAGCACTACTTCCGCCTTGAAGTTTACATACTTTCATGACCACCCTGTACGTGAACACCCGGTATCGTTACAAAAAATGTCGTGCCGAAAGTATTTGTGTTGATTCTAGGAGTTGAAGAAGGTAAAGGTAATTTCTTTAAGTTCTAGAGTTGGCGTTGCCGTAAACAAAAACTGCAATTATGAATTAATTCGCCGTGTTCCCGTCAATTTTCTATTATGTTTG
>NW_022171297.1:0-438 GCF_008802855.1 Photinus pyralis | reverse complement strand
CAGGGAGTAGTAGTGGAGAGCGTCTGTGAAACGTTGGTTCAGAGTTACATTTTTGTTCTCCCTCAAGAGAAACCTGAAAGGACGGCATTTTGACTGGATTCGAATGGTTCAAGACGCTTCGACGAAGTGCTTCAACAATGTTGCGATTACAGTATCAGAAGGCCTATGAACATTGGAAAAAGGAGGCTTATTTTGAAGTTTGTTGGGTCACTGTACAAAAATGTGAATACTTTTTGTTATTTTGAGACTAATCCCGATATTTTCCGGACACACACCTCGTATGTAAAATTCTAGAGAGAAATCCGGTTTTTCTGTTTTGGAGTTTCGCCTACTACTGATAATTGCAGGACACTAATAGTTATTTGTTTCATTAGTACAAAAAATGTCAGTTTTCGGGACGAGGAAGATAGTTGCTGGACGACGCGTTAGCGGAGTCCA
>NW_022171296.1:0-689 GCF_008802855.1 Photinus pyralis | reverse complement strand
TGTTATTCCAACTGAAAAGATTAATTGATGAATTATGCACACACGGATGCACAAAAGCTTCCAGTGTACGACTTCAAAAGTCTATCTCCATCATTCAGGACTTGTGGAGTTTTCCGTTACCTGGTTTGCACCAGGTGCCTGTGGAAATTGCAGGAAAGCGAGGCGAGACAATACCCATACAATAGTACTTACATACATCACTTGTGAAAGTGCAAAAGGCCCTCTAAATTAAGCGTTTACCTCCCAAAATACGGGCAGGGAACGTGGGAAAATCCAACCGGCCAGCGGAACAAATACGAAAGCGTTTAAAATTAAAACTTCTCTAATTAATTTCTCGGCTTCTGGTCTTTATCTAAATCGGGGACATCCAGGAACACTTCTCACGACTGATTTTGATAACGTTTACTGCAACACATTCTAAAAAACAATTTCTAAAGTCGTTAGTGAAGTAAGGCCCATTGTTAATTGGAATTCCTCAGGTTGGCATAGAAGTCTCTTATCAGTTTGATACCGGCGTAAACCTGCATGGTCTTGCAGTTTTAATGTTCGTTTTAAGATGTAAGAAAACAAAATCATCTAATAATTACTTAACGGAGCTGAAATTTTAAGATATTGGGCCATATGAATAAAAGTAAGCAAATGCTTATACTTGCAAAACTCAAAGTAAATACTCGTAACTGCCCCTTCAT
>NW_022171295.1:0-999 GCF_008802855.1 Photinus pyralis | reverse complement strand
TGCGCTTTCTGCTGCTGTGTATCATGCCCATTTTATACTTTTTCCCACATGAATGTTGATAAACAGAATTTTCCTGCTAATATTCGACCTACATTTACAAATACAATGTTTATCAAAAAAGCATTACTTGCTCATTTTGATAAATCTTTGACGAGGGTTTCTCATATTGTCTTAAGCTTATTCCATAAAGGATCGCCTCCGACCGAGTAATATCGTATTTCTAAGAATAGGATAAAAATTAAAATTTGATTGCTTGAAATTTTACCAATTTTTTTCTCATTTCCTCTCCATTACCCCAAATTCACGATTAATTTTCTTTTTTTACAAAGGAGTGCAACTTAAAAATAATAAATATTATCCATCCCTGGCAACTACTTTTCCGCATTTTTGTGTCTATAATCAGATACCATCTCGAAAAAATGATATGTCGTTTGATACGATCCACGAATCTATCCAATTTTTGACTTTTTCGAAAGAACGGAAGCGTTGCCTAGGTAAACGGTGTGATTGACCGGAATTCTAAGAAGATGTTTCTATATGCGAGATGGTAGTAACTGGCTCCCAAACAGATGTGGAATAGATTTTCATGAAAGTCTGTGAAGAGCCTCAGAATATTTTCATAAGATCATAGGTATACGTTTTATGCTAGAAAGATTGTTATAAACGCAGCAATCATCTACTCAAGATTGTAGGATGATTCGCCCCGGAAAATTCGCCCCGGTAAATTCGCCCCTGAAAATTCGCCCCCGGAATAATCGCCCCCAAGAAAACTCTGGATCAATTTTCAAATGTAAGTCTAAAGAAAGAATCATCCTTTGTTTATACATTGATGCCAAATACATTTCAATACATCCATAAATAGTTCATAAATATTTCAATACATCCATAAGTAATTAGACTCCTTTGTAAACGCATTTTGGTGTAAAATGTATTGTAAACATACGGTTGACGTTGAACCGTTGAATCAGCCTTTTTATTTACAGGTGAGAGAAGATTGAA
>NW_022171294.1:0-571 GCF_008802855.1 Photinus pyralis | reverse complement strand
CTTCCCCGCCGGTTTTTGTTACTTTAAGCGTTGAATTTAACAACAAAATCAAAATTTTTCGTGGTCGCGTCCCGAGATCCTACACGCAAACGCCGATTTAAATTCGTACGAAAAGGAGAAGGGACGCCATAACTTTTTTTTTTAATATTACGTTTAAACGCCGATTTACGTATGATGAACCGAAACGAACTATGTGCCAGAATTGTTCCCGTCTTTTATTTTATTTTAATATCGCACTTCGTAAATTAGCAGCAAACCGAAAAACTACAACACGCTCGGAACGGCAGCAACGACATAGTTGGTCACGTGACGAAGATAGTGATCATGACGTCACAGCTGCAAGACTCGCTACGATTCGCCCGTTTCAAAAAATGGTCCAATCAAATGCATCCGGCTTTCTGTTTACTAGTTGTTCCCGGAATTCTAAAGCGATGGCAAATTTATTTCTCAAGATCTAAAAACTGTTGTTATTGCAAAACGTTTTCACACAGAAATGGCGAAAATAACTTCTCTGTTTCCCTTTATTGGTATACATACATCCATCATACGTGGGCGAATGTCCGTGCAGTCA
>NW_022171293.1:0-546 GCF_008802855.1 Photinus pyralis | reverse complement strand
ATGTTTGACGGTTTAGGACCGTTAAACGGCCCTCTTTCACCGTTTAGTTAAACCTCTAATCTAAACCGAGTTTAACGTTAAACCGCAGTGGTGCAATGCATTAAACTGAGCTTACAGCTTTAAACGCCAGTTTAAGCTAATCTACAGTTTAAACCATGATTGAACAACCGGGCCTTAATCGAAATACTAGGTATATGGTATTTTATTTTCTAATATTACTATTAAACGCCGGAATCTATTCACTATGGTTGCCTAAAACATGATGAATTGAATACTGCCTCCTGTAAGGGAGTTTTCGAAGTGAACCCTAACTCGGCCGTATCGGCTTTTCCGGCACCTCATTCTCCGTAGTTCGTTTAGTTCGTACTTGCACTCAGGAGCGTTAACCCTGCCCCCCCCCCCTTTTGAGATTTGATGTCGTTTTATTATGAAGTAATGCGCTCACACGCGCCACCGATAATAACTCTTGCGCCATTATCTTTTTTTAGCAATCCGAAAACACATTTGGGCGGGCCAAGTATAGGTAGCCCCCCCCCCCCCCCCCCC
>NW_022171292.1:0-556 GCF_008802855.1 Photinus pyralis | reverse complement strand
CGTGCCTGGTTTTGTATTTTGCTTGTTCGACTAGAATGTTCTCCCGAATTTCTCGTTGAACATCCTCGGGTGGTCTCCATTCAGCATCCTCCTCCTCGACTAAATTTGATAATGGTCCATCAGTAAATCGGGGTAGAAACCCATATAATGCCTCGAAAGGGGTTTTCCGTGTCACTTTATTTGGTGTAATATTTAAATTTCGCTCGACTTCGGGTATTTTAATGTCCCACTCTGTTTCATTATCCATCGCACTCATTATTACTGGCACTAACGTTTGATTGACTCGTTCTACTTGGCCGTTTGCCCGTGGCCACTGTGTAGAATTTAAAATGTGTTGAATACCGTTTCTATCGATAAAATCTTTAAGGACGGCATACGAATTAAAAAATTGAACCAGTTATGAAATGAGGCAACCCTGATTCAGCTAATAAATATCAGAGGTCGCAGCATGTTTTAAAATCGAAAGATAGTGAAGTATTATCTTTGTAGTAAATAAATTGTGCTGCCACATCGTGTCGAGTAGGTAGTACTCTACTTACACAATTGGTTTGTGTAT
>NW_022171291.1:0-30556 GCF_008802855.1 Photinus pyralis | reverse complement strand
ATTTAAAATTTCTTTTTGGAAATTCAAAATGTAAATTAAAAAAAAACTAAAATTGTCATTTCCTTGAATGTCTTATATCATCGAAAGTATAAGAGATATAAAAAAAAGTTTTATATAAAAGTGACTGTCTTTGATACGCTTAATTTAGAATTGATGTCAAAAAAAAAATTTAAGATGGCCACTTTTGAGGAACATTTACCAACTTCCTAAAGTTAAATGGGCGCCATATTGGATTTTTAGATTACTTTATAGATTTTTTAATTCTCTTTTCAACGAGTCATCATAACATAAGATTGAAAATAAGATACCAGTTATATCAACGGTTTTTATATTTTAATCAAGTAGGCTGTGATGAATTAAAAAAAAACAAAACAAAATCTATTCGAGCCAACAAAACAATGAAAATAATTACATCAGATGTAAGTAAATGTTATTTAAAGAAACCTTTTTATTTTATATACCTGCCCAAAATTTTACTGTTATTTGTAACGTTACAATGACGTCTTCAATTCATTTATTTTTAAGTACACTTAACGTCATATTACGACGTCGTATCTCGTAATAATGGAAAATATATGACGCCGCTGGGCTGTGACATTTTCACTAATTTGGTGGTTATTTCTCAACCCCAACCAACTACATCTTGTCCCAAATACGTAAGATATTGCATTTTTTAATGAGCGATTTACAAATTATTGATAAGTGGAACCGCGCAATTTTTTTATAAAAGTTACCTACAATTGAACGAACATTTGTAACAAAGTGAATCACAATACATACTACATACATAAGATGTTACTGTATTAGGTTCGTTTTTCAGGCATTCTTCAAATTGATGGAGCATTTCTTCGTTGGTAATGGGTAGCTTATTATTAAATAATTCATTCAATTGACTGGCACTACCCTATGATCATCTGCACCATGTTCTAATTTTATATATATATATATATATATATATATATATATATATATATATATATATAAAATAAATAAAACGAAAATAATTAACCTGATTTTTGACCCTTAATGTTGACAACGTGTTTGTAGGGTCACTTGCGCAAGCCACTACAGTTTGTGATGGCGACACATGGTCTCTTCTAGTATTACTATCGGCATTTCGTACCGACTTCAATTATTTTGTTATATAAGTTTATATATAAGTTGTTATAAGTTATTTTGGCATGCCTTTTAAGGTATCGTTTCAAAAATATGCCTTTACATAAAAAGCAGGGATAATATTGTGGGTGTTCAGATTCCTGCTTCCCAGTTCGGTAAGGGCGTGTACTTCCAATGATGAATAGATTTGTATCTTTTCTAAGAGATATTAATGCTTCTCGCCTTTGTTTGATTTTCTTGGGGAGCATTAATATATCTTGAACCTCATTTTCCGTAGGATGCATCCTCTAAAATGGGCGGGTATTGAAATGCTACCTTATAAGAACGGAAATCCTTACCAATTATCCACACTTTGTTAACAGAATTAATGATGATATTATAAATCTTGATTACATCTTGTACCATACAGTAACAATCTGCTTTCGAATACGAACAAACTGACAAGGTAATGCCTCTTAAAAGTAATTTTTTATACTGTCTGACGTCTTGAAAATTCTAATCATTTCTTATTACAGGCCCATCATTGTGGTCCAATTTTGTTTCAAAATTATCAATATTATCATAATTGGCAGAAGTATCGCAACGATTTGAAAAATTCATTGCTGCTTGAACACGATTGAATACTTCCTGTAAAGGGTTAACGGTTGACTTTACTAATCGTTTTAATGATCCCAAATAATTTTCAAACAATGAAAAATTATCAAGTGGTCCGTAAATTAACATCATGGTGCAGATGACACAAAATATGAATATTGTAGATAAGAAAAGTCTTACTGTAAATATTAGAACTATGGTTAACCAACAGATTTAGCAGTTGACCAGCTTGTTCAGCACCAAACTCAGCCAAGTGTTTTTCAGATATCAGTATAGTAATTCCAATATGGAGGAAAAAGTGTTCATAAACCGCTATGTCTAAACAATTTTTGAGCACTAGTGGACCTAAATAAAGCATGAAAGTTCGTAATTCAGTACACTTCCACCTTGGCAACTCAAACAAACTACGGGGCCACAATAGTAGGATGTAGATACTTACTGACGATAGCAGTTTTCAAACGAAGTTCCGAAAAAGCTTTATTATTCTTTCGTGTCCCGCAAAAATTATACAGACAAGCCAATTCATTGCTCAACAAGCATTTCAGGATAATGTTAGTTATGGCCACTACGTCCTTTCCCCCCAATTGTGACAGGTAGGATATCTAAAATAGTATATTGTAATACAAGTGCGGAATTTTATTGAAAAACGCGTATGAAAGTCGCTAACGCTCGTGCTCCAATCATACAAGTTTTTCAATAATCCTTTCCGCAAGTGTATTACATACTATTTTTTCTACGAAAGTTCTCGAATTTAAAGATTTAGAGAAAAATTTTATATCAAAATGTTAAAACAACAATTTCTGTATAAATCAAGTCGTAGTACGATTCTCGTGTTTATCTGTAAAAATATAAAATCAAGTCTTCGTGACGCCGCTACGTTGTCTTAGTTACCAACGAGTTGTTTATAAAAAAGCCGGTTAGTAATTTTGCATGTAGTTTTGTACGAAGCAATTTCTTCAGTAAAACAAGAATTTAAAAGCTGAAAATGAGTGTTCATGAAGAAAGTGAGAGCGGCGATGAAGTTATGTGCACTCCGCCTGAGGTTGCTGCAATGGCGGAATCAATTATGCCTGAGCTTTTGCCTGAAAAATCGAGAAATCGGTACGAAAAAGAACGAGAGAGGTTTTTTAATTGGTGTAAAATGAAACAAGTCAAGCGGTATACAGAAACCGTGTTGCTTGCCTATTTTGTCGAAAAATCTGGAAAATTGAAATCATCGACACTGTGGTCAATGTATTCCATGTTGAAAAGTATGTTGATTTTGCAAGACAACGTCGACATTTCCAAGTATGCCAAGTTACAATCGTTTTTGAAACGTAAATCTGTTGGTCACAAGCCGAAAAAATCGCTGACTTTTACGAGGCAACAAATCAGTACGTTTTTAGAGGAAGCACCCGATGAAACATTTT
The DNA here is from genome assembly GCF_008802855.1 of Photinus pyralis. Classification (NCBI taxonomy): domain Eukaryota; kingdom Metazoa; phylum Arthropoda; class Insecta; order Coleoptera; family Lampyridae; genus Photinus; species Photinus pyralis. The sequence goes on along the minus strand of NW_022171291.1, from coordinate 27,437 downwards.
TAATGATGAAAGTAAGCACCTATACTTACCTACTATTTTTTCATGTCTATACATTTGTTATATGTCACACAAATAATGAAATTTATTTGTAGGTTGCTCTAATATTAGGAGTTGCTGGGGCTTGTCGTCGAGAGGAGTTGACGAAAATGACGGTGAACGATATCCAAGGCGAAGATACGTTTTTACTCGTAACGATTCCAGACTCCAAAACGCATGTTCCAAGAACTTTTTCTGTTACGGAGGGAAAAGAGAATTGGATACACTTGTACCAGAAATATAAAGCGCTTCGTCCTCAAAATGCTCAAACTTCGCGACTTTTTTTAAATTATAAAATGGGAAAATGTACCGTACAACCTGTGGGTATTAATACATTTGGAGCAATTCCTAAGAAAATTGCGAGTTACCTGAAATTGCCAAATGCTTCTAGTTTTACGAGTCATTGTTTTCGGCGTACCTCCGCAACGCTACTTGCTAATGCTGGAGCAGACCTTTTGAGTCTTAAACGTCATGGGGGCTGGCGGTCGTCGACGGTAGCGGAAGGATACGTAGATGGTTCTCTTCAAGGCAAATTAGAAGTATGTAACAAAATAATTGGTAATGCTTGTCAATCAAATGATCCTTGCACACCTTCGACATGTCATCCAGATGATCCTTGCACATCTTCGACAGCGTCCACATCTACATTAATAACTTCTAAATGCTCTGTGTCAAATTCGTTACTTCCAGGTGTTAATATAAGTAACTGTTCATCATTTACCATTAATGTAAATATTACTAGCCAGAAGTAGCTGTAATTGTAAATTGTGGCATTAAAATAAAAAAAAGGTATCTTTGTTTTTACTTAAGAGTGTGGAAAATAAGTGTGGAAAAATTTTTCCACACTAGTGCGGACAAAACCCTACTTTCAAAGGCTACTTTTTTCTCAGAAAACAAGACTTTCATCACTTTCGTAGAAAAAATAGTTTTTGAGTACAGGTCTATCCACGAGTTACCCTTTGCACACAGTATTACCAATGCTGTAGAATTATTCTCGACTGCTAGATAACTTTCTAATGTAAATAAATCCTCTTCTGATTTGAGTGGTAAAGAGGGGTTTCATTTAAAACTTCAAATGGCAGTTTAGAGTTTTGCAATGTTTTCAAATCTGTTTATTCTGTTCTCGCACATATAAAATTCCAAGAGCTTCTTATTTGACACTAAAAATAAAATAATCTTTTGAAGATAGAAATTTATGTAGGTAGTAGGTACGCTAAACATTACCTATGATACAGAAAGGCTTCGATCCGGCCTATCAACAGTCTCATTTGTCTCTTCTGATACGGTGTGCGGGATGGCTCATGTACTAGTGTTGATCAGGCGCGGAAACACCTTTTTGCTACACAGCATAAGCACGTAGGCGCTATCCCCTCCAACTCGTGGTACCCCCTGGTTCAACACGTCAAACGGTCTGCGTACCAGGCAGGCTACATCTGGGGCAGGGCTGCAGAATTGACACCCGAAAGTCCACCAACACCAGCAACGTGAGGCTGGACCACGGTGAATAATAAGAGAGGTGGCCCGACCGCGCGCTCCGTAGTGTGCCAATGTTGTATCGCTAAGATGTAAGAGAGAGAGAGCGCGTCGTAGGGTTCATTTTCTGTATACGGGGTATAAATGCACTACAAGGTGAGCGTTACTCCCCGTAAGCAAACGGGTAAAAATAGGACATGAGTATATGCGGTTTTAATAGTACCAATCGCTAAAACATTGTTAAAACAGATAATACTTTATTATTTTGTATTTATTCATTTACTATAACTAATTAAAGTGTGAAATATGCACGTTTACAAAGGTTTACACAATTTGTAATTTGGCTTCTTTCTTCTTGTTTGACGAAATTTTGGCAACTCTTGAACACTCTTGATTATAAAATTGTTTAACTCGCATTGCAATATAAAAAACACGCTTTGTGCCATTACATCACTTGAATGAGTCGTACAGGGGAAAGCGGAAATCGTATTCTGTTGGGAAGAAAAGAAATCGTCCAAAGTATCTTCAAAAACATTAACTGATCTAACATGACGCATAAGCACCAATTCTACTTGACTTAGCGTGCTAAATATGAATAAATTTGGATGATTTAAACCACCTCTAGATTTTAGAATTGTCAATTCACTTGCTGGTAAAAACTTCTTAGGTTCTTTGTTATACAAATGTTCTTTGCAAAGATTGCACTGTGATGTTTTATATATTTTCTTACAAATGAAACCTGCGAGAAAATAAAGAATGCATTGGATAGTATGTTCAATATCACTAGTGATGCCGCCGAGACGAGACTCAGTCTCGTCTCGTCTCGTCTCGTCTCGAATTTTCGAGACGAGACCGAGGTTCAGTCTCGTCTCGACGAGACGAGACTAAGCATGAGTCTCGTCGAGACTCTCGTTTGGTCTCGAATTTGTTTGTATTTATTTGTACTGTTTTAGCGAATAGTCTAAATCGAGAACAAAAAAAGATAAACTTTTGCGAATCGATTTCTACGAGTTCAAGGATCACTGCGGATTAGAAGTCGTGTTTCCGATTACGAGCTGTCAAAAAATTCCCTGAAAATCGTATGCGATTCTTCGTACATATCTTGTTTAATTGTGCCCACGGACACGGAGGCCATCTTCATTCAAACGTTGCCTAGCGACAATCATGATAACAAAGTTTATGACATTTTTGGCACATTGTTCACAAAACGTCACCAGTCACTAGGCAACTTTTGAATCGCCCGCCGGCGCCTGCCGCGAAAATCGGCAGCGCGCGGCGATATTTAAGGGGCTGGCAGAATTAACTTCCGGCCGGAAAACTGCAGGCAGACCAACATTTCCTGAAAAGGTGACTTTCAATTTATATGCATGTGAATTTTCCAGTTGTTGTGTTATGAGTATAGCAATTCACAAAAAAACAGTTCAATTAATCCGCTTCTGCCGCTATTTCCGGCTGGATAAAACTCGGTAGAAAAGAATTTTTCCTTAAAACCCATCGCCCTCAACCTACGGTTATCAATTTCAGGTGGTTTGGTTTTCGGTTTAATTTGCGGAAAAAAATTCACCGGAAGTGCCTATTTTTAATAACATTCCGGCCAGAAAAAGGCTGACAGAAAACTCATTTTGTGTTATTCCTCCTATTATTTACTTGTCATGCCTTCGTAGTTCGTGGTCTTTTATATGCTATATGCTCATTGCTCTACCTACATACACTATATTTGGATAGTGTCTCGAGACCAGGCGAGACCAAACGAGATTAGACGAGACGAGACGAGACTGAACCAGGACGAGACGAGACTCAGACTTGGTCTCGTCTCGAGGTAACGAGACGAGACGAGACTTTCGAAAGTCTCGTCTCGTCTCGTCTCGCGGCAACACTAAATATCACTGGTCGTGTGTTCCTTCGACTCTGGATATAAATTATCGAACATAAGCTCTTCCCAATCTTCATAATTCAGTGATGACATTTCAAGTTTGGATTGAATTTTTTTAATGTGTGCTGCGCGACTGTCACGTTCGGACTCACAAAATATGTATTTAAAATCATCGAATGATAAAATGTGTGTCGAATTCTTTGCGTCGTCCTCTGGAACTGTACAGTTCCCAAATTTTGGTGGTTTAAGCAACTTGTAAACTGAAAGCATCCGGTAGAGTTGCAGAAAATCTGTGAAGGTTGGATGGTCATTTGAACATCCAGCTTGTCTTATCAATCCAAAGAATCTCTGAAAATGTATAAAAGATGAATTACGAAGCGTGAGCATTTACAATTGAATTACGACATGCATTAGATAACATTTTAACATGCCCAAAGGTTTTCTACAAGCCAAGGAGAATAATCCGTGCTAACAAAACAGAAATGTAAAAAACTACATGCATCTGAGGCTACACCCTAGCCACGGTGACCCTAGAGTAGTGTACTCTTTTCTACGATATGAAAGTGATAAGGACGGTGAATATTATTATTCACTGTGATGACAAATTAGTAATTTATTTGGTATGAAATTAATATCGTAAATCTGCATATACTCCAAGGTACACCGAAAATTGGCAAGGAAAAAATAAAAATATATTCTAGTCCTTTAAAGATCAAAAAGAAACATGCATATCATAAGTACCTCTAGTGGATCCTGATTAAGTTTACTAGTGAGTACGTATTTAAAGTTGCACTGAGACAATAAATAGTTGCTCAAATCTATGGTTGATAAGATTGAAACCCTAAAGCCTTCACCGGTAGATCTAGTTAAGAACTGAGTTTCTGTAATAGCGCCATCCAGAAGCATTCCTTCCCAAAAATTCAAGAAATTTAAATTGTCTTGTAATACCTTCAAAGTGACGGATAATAATAATAATAATAATAATAGTCATCTTGTAATACCTGAAAATCTGCACTCCCCAACCGAATACCTTCATAAGAGCGTCTCCTGTTCATAGTATCAAAAAGATCGTTAAATCTTTTTGTGAACAAAATAGTTCCATTAGCGTTTTCTAATAATTTACTGGTTTTCTTATAATGCTGTATTCCGGCTACTGTAGAGTTGCTAAAAATCTAAAACATTTTGTCGATACTGTTTAATTCTCTGGACATATAAAAATGCTTACTTGTGTAGCTATTTTAACTCGCATTTTCATAAAATTATTAGGTCGAGTGTGCATGGTGGTCAATTTCGGGCATACCCGTAGATTATGGGGTAAATTCATATCCAACGCAACTAACGTTTCATAATGTCCCCAATCAGCAGTACCATCAGGCGTCTACAGTATTATTATTGATATAAGATAAAATATTAAAATTTGTATAGGCACACTTACAATCAGAACTCGGGATTTTAGGAATCTGTTTCTCAAACATTTAACCAAATGCGGTACATCAGAAAAGAAATGCAAATGTCGAGATTCGTCAACAGGATGAATGATTTTGTTCACTGTGTAATTCATTTTGCCATTAAGGGGGCTAGGGATAGAGGATAGGCAACACACAATAGTCACTGAAATTTGCAATAAAAGTCGAAACTTTTGAGTAATTTTTGAAGCCCAAATATTAATTCTAACTAGAGGTCTTATCGGAAATTGATAGAGATATAGAAAGTCATTAAATGTAGCGATTTATTTTTTTGATAAAATTATTTAAGTCGTGTATAAATGATAATCTTGAATTTACTAAGAACGCGAATACTGGCCTTAGTAAAAAAAATATTTAAAAAGTAAATCCGCACAATTTATTTAGTAACTAAGTGGATTAAAAAAATATATTACGAACTGCTTCAAATTATGAAATAAAACGTAATTTTTATTCAAAAGTTTATATAAAATATAGCGACGGAAGAAATGCAATACCTTCCATACAATGACGATAGGCAACTCAGGTAGCACTTTTACCTGTAAAATATTAAAACCTAATGACCATTATACTTATATACAATGGTTTATGACCCTATTAGACCAGTAACAAAAGAATCTCAATGCCTTCCATTTATTCGTCTATTAGTACCAACGATAATTGACCGATAATTAAAAAAATATTGTACATCAATAAATGTAATATTCAGGAGTAACAACGTTTTAATTTTTTAGACCCGTTTCATACATTTTTTTCATACATTTGATGTAGGTGTATTGTTACCTACTTATCAAAAAGCAATTTAATAATATCGATTACATAAAAATTATGTACAATTTGGACGATGTACCTATAAACATAACGAATTGTTTGTTGTCGGCACCTTCTTGAGTCTAGCAGCTCTGTTAAAAAACTGTTCATACAAAAATTGATAATCTTGTGTCTTACATACTTTAGGTGACAAATCTCAAAGAAAATTTCAACCAGCAATTTTGTCGACCAATGAAATGCGGATTTCGTGTCACATTTCCATGGCAACCAAGGAATTTATCGTCAATTTTTTGACGTAAAAAGGTAATAATGTTTTGAACGTCACTTTTTCGTTGAGGGTCACTATGGTGTGAAATTTTCTTACCGAATACCACAGTGATTGAATAGAATTTTTTTCTTGCTCACGAATATTTTGCAAAAGTTCAAATATTTGTGAGCTCGAAAAGTTTCCGGAAATAGCAAGCACTACTATTACAAGTGATAATTTTTTATTTCAGCATGTCGTTAGTAAAAAATTGTCAAAGTCCCCGTGTGAGATCTTGTCGAAAATACCACATTCCCTTCGTCGGTACTCGCGTCCGACGTCACGTGCATCCCCAATTTGCGTTTGAAGTTTTACTCCACCATCAGTAAGATCTTGGCGGGGGCCACCACATTTCAGATTGTTTTCAAAATGGTGCCGTTGGAAAGATCTTGTAAACGGACAGAACAACTGCGTGGCGAAAATTTGTTTTTTTCCTGGGTACAAAATTAACCTCATTTTACAAGGCGCACGTCTTCGAGGGGTAGTTGACTTAGGGTGCCCAAAATGTATCTTCCTCGAATTTTGTTTCTGAAAGCTCGAATCGCGATCTCTCTTTCTCGTGTGGCTAATAGAGCTATGAAAAGTGCCCCAAAAATTGAGAACTAGGTATTTTGTGGAGAGTTTTTAGCAAAATTCATCTAAATGCGAATTGTGGGTACCGACAAAGGGATTGTGTTAGCTTGCGACAAGATCTTCTTGATGGTGGCTAATACAATACTGATCTACCACACAAAAATGCGCTGATCTTCCTTCGATCCCACACGAGGACTTTGATAATTTTTTAATCTACCTATGCTTTTGATAATTCCACTGCAGGTTTGACGGCTAGCCAAATAAACTATTTTCGTAAAGCATCAGGCGAATGTCGTGTTGGAATTGGAAAATTTCCGAAAATCTATTAAAACATTTTTTGTAATGAAAAATGAGTCATTTATTTTGTTGTAAATTAGATCAGAATTCAGATATATAATTTGATAAATGGGGGAAGGTTGAAAACGCAGCAAATACCGGGCTACATTGCGGAAGCCATGCGAAATATCGAAAACTGTTCATCTAATTGAAGAAAAGTACTATTCTTACATCCGCGCACCTGTGAAAATCGTTATCATATAAATTTAGAAATCTATGGGGCCGTAGTTTGATCGGATGTAATAATTGTTTAAATAAATTTGTGCTATGAACCACAAAAATTGAAGACCAGTTGTTCTTGTTTCGGAAATTGTTCCCTTCATTACCCAAGTTCTCAAAAAGTCATTATTGTAAATCCCTATATAGGAAGTAAGTAGGAAATCTTAGAAAGTAATACATTAGTAATATTTTTATATAGGTATGTAGAGCTTTCAGCTTTGATTTCCTATTCTATATTCAAAGGTTTCCAGTATTAGTAAAACTGTAAAACATCAGGAGAAAGTTGAAATTCCATAAATCAGTTACTTTTGTTGAATAGCCGCTAATGAGGGTCTGGAATCTGGTTTTATTGTAGGAAGATGAGGTCATTTGCAGGTAACTTATGCCTGGTGAAACTTGTCGAAATGCACGATTGGTTGCCTATATAATTATTTGCGTAGGCGCAGCTTAAATTTTGAATGGCCTGTCCCTATCCGCCTTAACACCAAATTCAGTCCACATTTTCCTGTTCGTTGTGGCTCCGTCGCAAACAAGACCATGCACTCTGACATTTACGGCTTCGATTCTCTTAATTATTTCTAATATTAATTTAATTAAACAGAGACCATTTGTAGGCCCTTTGGCAGCATAGACTGCGACAGGTTGGTCAAATTTATCCGCCAAAGATGACCACATAAATACAAGAGCATGATCTGCTTGTTTGTCAGACGTTTTAACGGTTTTCTCATTACCTTCACCAAAATCTTGGATCCCGATCAATTTCATGTTTGTAACATTCAATTTTATGGATTGCCGAACTGTCATCTCGTCAAAAATCAAAATCCCGTGCCTTTGAAAATCATTTTTCTCGCTCATTTTTGCTTTGAAAGCATTAAAAAATTCATCATCTATACCGCATTTTATTTTTACCCTTGAAAGATATTTTCTAATGGTCGAGACAGCAGGCAAGGGCAAAATATCATTAGTTCTAAGAAATTTGTACGAGGCAGAATTTTTTATGTGCAAAAGTAAACATAGCAGTAACCAATCGGATATGTAACGTCTAGAAGTTTTTCTATTATATTTACACGTTTGAATACATGCTTTTATTAATAATTTTTGAGAAGAAGGCATGTTCGGAAGATGCGATATTTTTTCTAACACATCTGCTTCCTGAATTGTCTCAAGTTTCTGCTTTGTTTCTTGTAATTCTTTTGCTATCTTTCGATGTCTCATCCTCGCCCTTCTAAGGCATTGCTTCACATTTTTGAGTAATTTATATTTTGAGCAAATTTTTGTCGTCTTCATTCTACGTTTGTAAGCTCGGATTGCCTGACTTGAGTTTTTACAATAATTACATCTACTAATATCGTCAGGAACAACCCAGCAACACTTGTAATGTCGCCATGTTTCATTAAAAATGTCCGTAACGTAACATCGGTTTATAAAGTTTGGAAATTGAAGAGTGCTAGCACCTCCAGGACAAATTATCATTGACGCGAATTTATTCAAACAATCTTGGAATTCGCTTATGCATGTAGGAGTTTTCTCAAATACACTCGTATCTACTGAATGGTCATAAATGTAACAATAGATTCCTTTTTCGAAAATAATAATTTTTTTCTTCATAACTACATTACAATCCAAAACTTTTAATTCAAATATCGCAATAGCGTCTTGTGCCTCAGTTATATGCAGTTTCCACGAAGCTGAAGGAAGCGAAATTAAATTAATATTACGTCGTAGTTGATTAAATAAATTGTCATCTGAAGTCGATGCAATTGTAGCTAAAATTTAAAAAAACGTGTAGGTGGATGCGTTTGAATTTTTGGGACATATACTTACAGTTAAGATTACAATGTGATAATAAATCCCTGTTTTCATTAAGGTGACTTTCATTTGGTTTCTGTCGTTTTTTAGGAAGGATCTCATGTTTTTCTATTATTCTACGTTTGTGCGGAATTTTAGAAAGGTATTTAGGGCAATTAGGGAATAAACAAGGAACTGCTCCTTCCGCCAGTTTTGGTTTCTCTAGTTTAATCTGCGTGTTCATTAATAGATTAAAGCGATTTAAGTAGCATTATACACAAACATACCGTATAAACTTCATTCTTTAGTTCACGAATGATATCTGTTTGCGGAAAATGTTTTTCACATACCTACATAATCATTAGTAGTCAATTCCCGATCTTCCCTTGGAATTTTTGTACTCCACTGTAATAGTCGATCTTTTGTGATTTTAAACAACGAAACCTTTTGTTTATTTGATGCGTAACCACTATCACACTTTGGCACGCAACATGATCTACCCATTTTGTACTTTTATTATAATGGTCTACTTTTATTATATTTGCAACGTATAAAATCAACACAAAAGTCACAACATCAGTGTTATACCGCGATCTTTACGCGCCAAACTACCTAGACCCTTTGCCGCTATCTCACTCTAACGTCCAGGATACGTGCCGTGCTTCAGTAAAGTCGCCGTTCTATGCAGGCTGTCGGACCACCTCTCTTATTATTCACCGTGGGCTGGACTAAGGAGAAGGACCAGTGGAAACCGCTCTGGACACTTCACCTCGAGATCTGGAGTATAGGGAATTAAAAATAAGATCGCAGCGCCGCGGTGGACAAATTGTAAAGCTCTGCAAGATATGTAAACTTTGCTAATCTTTGCTGTTTTGTATATATAAAGTGTGTATGTTTTGAATTTTTTGAAGTAATTATATACGAGTGGATCACGAAATAGCTTATTTGAAGTAAATTGATACAAGCGCAACTTCTGCCGTTCCGCGTAAGTAATGCATAAGTTCAATAATCTAACCTGACGTAAAATATTAACTTTCTAGGTTATGGAGAACAGATTCTCGATATGTGACTATCTACTGTATATAAAAGGGACAGATAATTCTAGAGTGGTGTATGAAGGGGAACATGTTCTTAATGCAGGACACATCATACTGTGTGGAGTAACAAACATGGAGGAAAATCGTCTAACGTTGTATGCACTTTGTTTACAAACGAGTGCCTTACAAAGTGCACCACATAAAATCGAAGGGACTTTAGTGCATGATGACGAAAAGTGGGTTGTAGAAAAGTTTGCATGTTCTTGTAAAGCTGGGCAAAGTGGTCGATGCAAGCATATTTCAGCAGTTTTGCTACAATGTTCAAGGTTTTATTTAATCTATGCAGGTTAAACAGATGATATTTTGATATCCTTGTTGTAGGACTTCCCTCGATAAACTTGAAGCAGTTTCGCAAACTGATATTAAATGCACATGGTCTGCTCAGAAAGGCAAAACACAAGATAAATATAGAGCAATTCCTGTTAAAGAAATGCCGTGCATAAAGCAAAGTGATGGTATGAAATTGGACGAGGCAATTTTAATGGGCATACACGATAATTTGGTGTCTAAATTGCCAAATTCAGCATTGGCATTACACAAGTGAGCAATTTAATGTTACAATGTATATTATGTTAATGAACTTTGTAGGGCAGGACGACGTTGCACAAACCTTTCCACCTTTGAGAATGAAGAAGTGTTTACTCCATATGATGAGCATGATGTAGTCATTTTAAATCACGCAACGCAATCAATTTTAATGATGGAATTGTATCATTTTCATGTAAATTTCATAGGTTCTTGTTGTAAAGAATTGTTCGATAAACACTTATTGAAAGATATTGACGAAATATTGCTTAAAACTAAACAGTCAAAAGAATTTTGGAATATTGAAAGAAAATTTAGGGTTACAGGTTCACGAATTTATGAACTATATACGTATAAATCAGATGATTGGCAAAAAAAAGCAAATCGTTATTTTAATCCAATAAGTTTCATGAATAAATTTACTAAGCATGGCATTGAGCAAGAACCAGTTGCCCGACAGATTTTTATGGATGCTACGGGCTTGAAAGTTGTAGAATGTGGATTGGTTGTTTCTCACTTTAATTCCTGGCTTGGTTATTCACCTGATGGAATAATTGTTGACCAAGACGGTAATCCAAAAGAATTAATCGAAATTAAATGCCCATTTGCAGGTATGTTGCAATTTATTATTAATCTATTGGGGTTGTTCGGAAAGTCATTTCGTTTTGTGTGGTGAAAATGAATGACGAATTTTTTAAAGTGTATAAACATTTTATTAAATTATATATTCTCCATTTTGGTCCAATACCTTTTGCCATCTTTCGGGCAGGAGATTGATTCTACGCTCATAAAACTTCTGGTCTTTGCTGGCAAAATACTGGTCCAAGTGAAATTTGACGTCTTCATTTGAGGTGAAGGTCTTCCCGTCCAAAAAATTTTGCAGAGACCGGAACAAGTAGTAGTCTGAAGGTGCCAAATCTGGAGAATATGGTGGGTGTGGTAGTACATCCCATTCAAGCTGTAAAAGCTTTTGGCGGGTTACCAAACTTGTGTGAGGTCTCGCATTATCGTGGTGGAACACTACACGTTTTCTATTGACCAATTCTGGCCTTTTCTGTTTAAGTGAATCGTTCAATTTGTCTAGTTGACCACAGTACACTTCAGAATTAATCGTGGTATTGTCCGGTAGAAGCTCAAAAAAAACTATCCCTTTGAAATCCCACCAAACAGATAGCATAACCTTTTTTTGGTGAATATCGGCCTTCGCAGTGGTTTGAGCTGGTTCACCTTTTTTACTCCATGATCTCTTCCGCTTAACATTTTTGTAAACAACCCATTTCTCGTCGCCAGTAATGATACGCTTCAAAAATGGATAATTTTGAGAGGCAAATCACAGTCGTTAATGCGCCGAAGCAAATTTCGCTCTGTAAGAACATGTGGAACCCATATGTTAAGTTTTGAAATAAAACCAAGACGTTTCACGTGATGATGAACGGTCGAATTCGATAAATGTAACCTCTCAGCAATCTCACGAGTGGTTATTTGACGGTTTGCATCTACCAATGCCTTTATTTCGTCTCCATCGGCTTCAACGGGTCTTCCAGAACGTGGTGCATCTTCAAGATCGAAATTGCCGGAACGAAATTTTGCAAACCAATTTTGGCATTGTCGTTCAGTCAGTACATCTTCTCCATACACATCGCATAATTTCCGCCTTGCCTGAACTGCATTTTTACCTTTTCGATAGTAAAAGAGTAAAATATGTCGAAAATGCTGATTTTGATTTTCCATCTTTGATAGGGCACCAAACAAAAACTATTGCAAAGAATCAAACAAAACTTTTAACATACAAGCATTACTATGTCAGCTGTCAAAATTTTAATGTTTATGCGGCTTAAGTGTAAAGTTGGCTGTGAAACAATACAATTAGGTTCTCTGTTGAAGAAAAACGAAATGACTTTCCGAACAACCTGATAAAATAATTAAATGACTTGTTTTAGGTGCTACAGAGACCATAGGAAGTGTGGTACCTAAATTAAAATACTTGCAACTTGAAGACAATATTTATGAATTAAAAAAAAAACACAAATATTTTGCACAAGTGCAACTTGGGATGGCGATGCTAAATGTATTTAATTGCAAATTTATTATTTATTGTTCTTTTGATAAAAGCATGTTAATTCTAGATGTACCATATAATTACGATTTTTCAAAAACTTTATTGTTTAATGTTAAAGGAAAGTATTTTAAAAAAATGTTACATGTAATGTGTAATACATAAATTGTTATAAAAATATTATTTTAAAAATTTATCCTCTGCTAAAATTGGTGCTGACAAATTAGTAATTGCACAAATAATTATTATAATGTCATCAATGTAGTGTACAAGATTCCACTGAAGTTTCCCTCCTAGAATTTTAAAAATTTTGAGGCGTTGATTAGTGCGTTCAATGTGCACTCTGGCAGATGCTATTTCTTTAGTGAACATTGCTTCTCCTTCGTCAAATTGTGCTTTACCTCGAAGAAATGGTGGACGATACAGCTTAATCTCATACATTTTGCAAATGTCTTCAATTAAAAATCCCTTGTCAACCATAACTGCAGAACCTTTTTCTAATTTTTTGATTAATTCACTTCCTTGAAAAATAATTTTATCCGATGCTCTCCCTCCATATGCTTTACTAACAAAAGTTACTAAACCTGCTGGAGAAACTCCTGTCATAAATTTTACTGTAAGTGCACCTTTATAGTGTGAATAGAACCGTATTCGGCAACATAAACATTTTGGCGTCTGAATAAATATCTCAGTACAGTCTAAGACGATTTGAGTGTCTTGGAACTTTTCAAAACAGATTGGCATGTTTTGTGAATTTTCTATTTTTGACGGAAATACGATCACTGATTTTAAAATGGTGGAAAGTAACTTTATCATTTCTATAAAATAAATTCTGCACAGGACACTACTTATTCCATATAAAACTCCTAGGATAGTATAACTCAAATCACATTTTAGTTTAGTAAATGTTAATGACACTCGATCCTTGACACATAGTTTATGTATTCGAACATCTTTATATATGATTGCAATAGACGCACAAATTTCATCCAACAAAATAAAACTATTCAGTCCGGTTAAACTTGTTAAAGCTTTTTCAGTTTGAATAAAGTGGGACAATGTCAACTTTGATGGTGTATTGACTTGAATTTGAAAGTCTCTGAAAGTTTTTGGTTCACTGTTTTGACTTTCAGTTTGTATTAATGTTAATAATGCATCAGCCGCTTGTAGTTCCTCAGTGGTGGGCACTGTGTCGATATTTTCATGACAATTGTCTTCAGTTACAGGATCGGTTGCCGGTATATCCCTTAATTCTTTCATTTGGTTTCGTATTGATAATCTTACTCCACGATTCGATGGTGCTAATTCCTGTACTGAACCATGAACAGGGTTAGGTAAACACATCGTAGGAATAACATTTTTTTTCAAATTCCTCCTTTGCCGAACTAAAATACAAAATAAAATCATAACAGTTTCACACTTTTTCATTTACTTACTTGTAAAGAAATCATTTTCAGTAAAATGTAATGAACAAACTTTCATGAATTCACTAATGTTTTTTCCTATTCGAAGTTTAGTTTTCCAAATATATCTGCGATTTACGATTTCCCAAACGCCCAATTTTGTCTGAATTCGTACTGTGTCGTTGACGTTAGGAAATTTGTGGAAACTTATATCAGGGGTTCGCCGCTTCAAAGAGTTACACCCGGGTACACAGCAAAATGTATTCGCCATACCCACTACACTTGTTAATTAATTACTTAAATTTCTCAAAATTTTAACACAAGCAGATTAAACACGATAACAAAGCAAAATAAACGAAATTAAATCACCCTACCATACAAACGGTCTATAACCATTTGTTTGTTTACATATCTTAGGTACGTTTGAGCTAATGACAGTAGAGGTCGCTTTAATTATCTTAAATTCCCTATTGCAGAGCTTTGGATAAATGCGGCTGCACAACGGGCTGCGAGAGGCAGCGATGCTGTTGCCGCCGGTACCAACTGCCGTGTACCTTGGCGTGCAGAAAGTGCAAAGGGCAATGTTCTAACCAGACAGAAATTGACCAAGATATTGAGGATATGTCGATATGATTAGCACCGACATGCACATGTCCACAAATCGAAGTTAATTTACATTAAAATGAATAAATACCTGTTATCATTAATTCGAAAACTTCAAGCTTGCCTAGCCACATCCTATTTTCATAAAACTTGCCATCCATTGCCTATTCGATATATCCCTATATCGCGGCCGAAAGGCCATTTGGTGTGTTTATTCGTATTTGACAATTGAAATGATATCCAACACTACAACATTTGGGCTCAGCATTAAGTTTCACTTTTTGGCGGCCATTTTTAAAAATGGGGGTCTATCATGACTTCCGGTGGTTGTTCGGAAATGCTGACCATTGCATTGCGTTCAACAGGTTAGAATCTGGCGGCGGTGATTACAAACAGGCTTTGGTGGCTAAATATACATTTTTCACTTGAAACTTGATCCCCGCCCCGCCCTGAAATTCTAATCCTAAGGGATGAAATTTCAGGAACTACAGATCAAATCATTTTTTAAGGTCCATACAACAATTGTACAAAGCGGTATGCTTGCATCATTCTCATGAAAATCGTCGTGTACCGCGAGCACTAAAAGTCAGAAACGAGGATATAAGAACTGAACTAGGGGTAGAATCCATAATACAGAGGATAGAAGCACAACTTAGATGGTTTGGCCATTTGAGTAGAACGAACGACAGTAGACCAGTGAAACAGATATGGAAGGCAGGAGTTCAGAAAAATAGGGCACCGGGGCGACCAAGGAAAACATGGAATGACTCAGTCGCAGAAATGTTGAAGAAAAGAAGACTTACCTGGAGAGAAGCTACAAACATGACGCAAAACAAGGAACAATGGGCAACAGCAGTGCACGCACCAGACACTTAATTAGACATAAGGACTGATCAGTATACGAAATGTCAGTATAGAAATTGTATTTACACTTCACACCTCAGAGTAGATGGTTTTTGATAATAATAATAATAATAATAATAATAATTTAAAAAAATAACAAAATTTGTATGAAATATTAGTAAGTAAAATACTAATGCTACATTTTCTTTCAATGCTATGTGGTTTTCTAATTCCTCCATATTATTTAATATTAATAATAATTAAGTTTACGCCTGAAATATTGGATGCGTGTAAACTCTTCTTGAAATCACGAAAATTTCATACCACAAGTATCAAAATGTGATTTTGCCTGATTCTTTGACAAATGCAGAACTTGGCTATCATTCATTTTGCTACAAGGAATTCAATGTGAAGGAAAAGTATTTGATAAGTGACAGCTACATTCAATAAATTAATGTAAAACAGTTTCACTGTATAATATACAGTGATATTCATGTAGAAGTAAACCTAGGGATTTTCTAGGAACTTCTTTTGCCTACTTTTACATGATAAAAGGGCTTCTAAAGGACGCCTAACTTTATGCAACCAAATTGACTACCTACAACCTACAACAAATGAAGATCTGTCTGTCATATTAATTAATTTGAATATTATCGTTATAGCATTGACTTCCGTGTTCTAATTTTCGTTCGTGTGCGATGTAATGAACTAAAAAAAATTTGACATTTCCAATTGGTATAGTGCCGATTACAGTCAAATGAGCTTAAGAGATTTATTTTCTGTGAAGTCAAAGCAACATTGGAATGGGAGAAATTTTTTATTTATTACGATAATATACCTATTTTTAATTATTTATTTCAGATTCGACAGTTCAACAGTGCCATCGCGTCGTACAAACAATAAACAATAGGATCGTTGCTACTTGCAGGACTTCCTGAGAAGTACGCCCCTATGATTATGGCTGTAGAGCACTCGGGGATCAAAATCACGACAGATTCAATAAAAACGAAGTTACTGGATATGCAGACACCTGGAGTAAGTAGTGGCAACGGCGCATTCGCTGTAAGTCGAAATGTCAAGTCAAACTATCGCAAACCCTTCAAGGGAAAATCAGCTGGTGCAGGTGGCAGTCACGTGACAACGTCGGATGTGGGTCAATCAAGTTCAAGTTACAAAGTACCAAAATTAAGGTGCTGCGAAGCGATAATGGAGGGGAATTTTGCAAGGTATCTACAGAATGCTGGCATAATACATCAAACATCAAATAGTCATACACCTCAACAAAATGGTGTGGCCGAGCGCTTTAACCGCACACTTGTCAAAAGGGCAAAATGTCTTTTATTTGATCAAGGCCTACGCAAATTTTTATGGGCTGAAGCGTGTAATGCAGCATGCTACCTAAAAAATCGTACAGCATCCTCAACGATTCCGAAAACCCCATACGAATTATGGACACGTAGAAAGCCAAACTTAAGTCATCTTCGAGTATATGGAAGCGTAGCCATGGCTCATGTCCCTTAAGTCAATAGGAGTAAGTGGGATCAGAAGTCTGTTAAACATATTCTTGTGGGCTACGATCAGACTACGAAGGGATATACGAGGATTGTTCAATAGAAACACGTTTAGAGGCTGTATAACATTTTTTATTCAACGATTTCAAAAGAAGTCTCCATGGCATGAATCCCACTGTTGTACTAATCTGTAAATTCCGTGCTGGTAAAATTCTTGAGGCTGCTTAGGGAACCATTCTCTAACCGCAAACTGTACCTGAGCGTCCGATTTGAACCGCCGTCCTTTTAGTAATTGCATTATTAATGGGCCAAAAACATGGTAATCGCAAGGTGACAGGTCGGGACTGTAAGGGGGATGTTGTAAGACTTCCCACCTCATGCGACTAAGCAGTTCTTGAATCGGCTGGGCTACATGTGGTCGGGCATTATCATGCAGAGGAATGACACCATTTGTGAGCTTCCCGGGACGTTTATTCTTGATGCTGACCCGTAAGCGTTTCAGAGTGTCTGTATATCGCATATACAGCTTTCATTCTCGTATAAATTTTCGTTGACTGACGTCCTTCAGCGGCCAAAAATTAAATAACCGCACGCAAGTTGTCTTTGGATGGATTTTCTACCATGGATGCCATTTTCAAACGCAGTCCCAACGCTTAGAAAAGAGCAAACTGCAAATAGTTTTGTCAGACGCTGTACTAGTATGTAAGCAAACAATTTAAACAATTTAATTCGGTTGCCATGACGACCAGGTCATGGCTGCATAGATCAAACGTGTTTCTATTGAACAATCCTCGTAGATGTTTTAACCAGGCGTCGCGGAAAGTGATAGTCGCGATGTGACTATCATGGAGCAGTTTACTACGACGTTAACTATTACCGATACCAACGCTGTTCGAGACGAAGTCCAAAAGGATGACACACATTCAGTGGGAGAAGAAAGTGAGCAGTCATCTCCAAGCATGGATGATAATGATGACGCTATCAACCTCCTGGATAATGATGATGATAGTGATTACGTTCCGGACGTGCCCAACAGTCCAGATAAATTAGAGACTCCAAGGAGATCGCAAAAAGAAGTAAAGAAGAAAACCTTTGATGAATTTATCACCTACTTTAACGGCGCTAACATTGACAGCGAAGCACGAAACACATTTTATGCTCCGAAGTCCGTACATGAAGCACTTTCGAGATTAGATGGACCACAGTGGAAGCAGGCCATGATGGAAGAAATCCATTCGTTCAACGAGAATCAAACGCGGGAGCTTGTTGATCCACCGGAGAATGCAACAATTGTACAATGTAAGTGGGTATTTAAAGTGAAAGGTGATAGTGAGAATAAAAGTAGGTACAGGGCTCGACTTGTAGCTAAAGGTTTTACACAGCAACATGGAGTTGATTATGATGAAACCTTTGCTCCCGTAGTGAGACATTCAACCTTTTTAGACTGTTAATAGCTTTAGCTGTAAAGTTAGATTTAGGTATTTTACATTTGGACGTTAAAACCGCCTTTTTGGTGTTAAAGGAAAACGTATTCATGCAACAACCAGAAGGTTTTGTATCGAAAGAGCATGCAGGTAAAGTTTATAAATTAAATAAGGCTGTGTACGGATTAAAACAATCTAGTCGTGCATGGAACGAGAAAGTTGACAAGTTTTGGCAGGTATCGGATATAAAAAATCTAAGTTTGAACCTTGCCTATACATAAGGAAAAATGAGGATAAGTTAACCATAGTAGCTCTTTATGTTGATGATTTTTTCTGTTTTTCTGCAGATTCAAAAAAAGTAAATTACTTTTTCTGGAAAGTCATTTAAACTCTAAATTTAAAATAAAAAATCTTGGTGAGGTCAAACAATGTCTAGGTGTACGAATAAATCGAAATTATAATGAAAATTACATCACGATTGATCAAGAATCGTATGTGGATGAGCTGTTAAAACGTTTTAATATGGTAGACAGTAAAATTGTTTGTACTTCACTTGACTGCAGTATAAATTTAAGTAATGCCGAGGGCGAAATTTGTGATTCTAAAATTCCTTACAGAGAACTTATTGGAAGTTTAATGTATTTATCGGTAATGACACGGATATTATAATACCAGCATATTCAAACCACGCTCCTAACATCAAAACAACAGCATTTAACTATCTCTTTACCAGATTAGTAAACACACCACTCGACAAAGAGAATTACAACAAAGAATATAACACCATACTCCAAATTGCTCAAAACAACAATTACAAACTCACATTCATTAATAACCTATACACAAAAATAAAATACAGACACATACTACAAAACATATACCCCCATCACCACACTATCAAAAAATATGTAGCAATTCCCTACTATACACACATACATGCACAAATACAAAAAATACTACACAAGCATAACATAACTCTAACTAGCAAATCACACCCGACAATAAAGAAAATATTAACTAACAACATACCAAAAGAACCTTACCATCGACATTCAGGCATCTACAGAACAAAATGCAATCAATGTAATACCATTTATATAGGTCTCACAACAAGAAAATTTTAAACCAGATACAAAGAACATAGTAAAAAATAACCCCTCCTCTGCAATAGGAACACACACAATTAACACCAAACACACAATATCTATAGACAACTGCAAACTACTACACAAAACAGACAATTACAACAAAATAATTATAATGGAACATTTAGAAATCGAAAAAGCATTGTTAGATCCAAATTTCAAACTCATCAACGAAATTACAGAATTCAATCACTCACACTTATACAGCCTACTACCCCCTTTCACTACACGCCACTGACATACCGATCATGCTTATACACACATAACCTCACAAGTTAACAATACACCACACTATCACAGTAAGTAATTAAAACAAATATAACACATTTATATAATTCACACACACAAACACCAGGTTTACTAACTCTATAGCCATCATTTCAATTTCAGTTTCTCAACATAATCCGAGACATAGAGTAACGGATACAGTCATTGACACTGTTATAGTGATTGACACCTTCAACGTAAAAACCGAAATATTAAGCATTTTAAAATATTAGGAACTCTTACATTGGCAGTATCTTCTTTGTTGGTATCCCTAGAATTATTCCGAGAAGTTTCAGTTGTCTCTGTTGGCAAAATTGCGGTCAAACTTCAGACTGAATTCACTGCGGTCCGCCAGTGACAGCTTGTAGTCCTGTTTGTTACCTGCGCCATTGCAGTAGAGGTAGGTGTTTGAAATTATACACTATTACTACGTCACTTACTTAATGTCAAACTAGGAATGTTGTCTTGATAAGGAACCATTACTTGTAACTGTTCTTCGGTTAGGGCTTGAAAACTTATGTGAGTCAATAATATTGGGGTGTCGATAACTGTCACGATAATTGCAAGTAAAAGTACTGATTGGCATAGGGGTGTCAATCACTGTAAATAATAGTGAAGTTGGAACCCTGCAGACAGTTGTTGAAATGGTGTCTATAACTAGATGCGGCAAGGTGTCCATCATTATGCAGAATGAAATTGTTATTATTTTGATTTGTACTTTTAAACGTTTAGAGCTGAAAAAAAATGCCAAAAGCAAAAATTGAGGGAGAAGCATACACTAAACTCTACACAGAAGAGGATGTTAAAAATGCAGTTCGGGCTGTTAGAAATGGCATGCCGAAAAAGGCGGCCGCTAAACATTTTGGTGTTCCTCGGACCACATTAATCTTTCGACTGAGCGCGAATTTTAAGAAAAGCACTATGGGACCTTCTCCGGTTTTAACTAAAGAAGAGGAAGAAACGTTGGTAGAGTGGATCATCACATGTCATAGAAAATGATTTCCACGCCGGAAGGAGAACATTCAGAGCAGTGTTAAAGAATTTTTGGACAACTCTCCCAGGGAAAATTGTTTTCCTAACAATTGTCCAGGCGAAGGGTGGTTTAAGGCTTTTGCGTCGTCATCCCATACTCACTGAAAGGACTGCAGAGGCCGTTACAAGAGCCAGCGCTAATGTAAGTCAAAGCGACATCAGAAAGTGGTTCGAGGGAATCGAAGCATTAACTGCCGTCATAAGGAAAACTGCGGTATGTCGCCCGAGCGGCAAAATGAGAAAATTGATGTTAAAGTCTAAGGCGCAGCTCTTTGTTTGTATTCACTTTACTGCATTTTTTTATGTGATTTATTAATTCATTTAATGAATATTAATGCAAGAAAGAACTATAAGAATAATATATGTGTAGTTCTTGCAAAATGTAACATACCACATTTCATTTTAACGTTTTCCAACATTATGCTAAAGATAAATGCGGTAATTGAGAATTTTACACCTTTACCGCATTTTTCCTTAGTATAAATGGCGATACATTACATTACGGTAAAGGTTTAAAGAAATAACTTTTCCAAAATTTATTTAAAGTAAAAAGCAGCATGTTATGTGATTATTATCCATCTTGCTCTGGTAGGTTTACCCAAAATGGTTTCCTATTTTCGGGAATTATGCTTCCGAGTAATCTAATTAAGGCATCTTTCTTTGATTTTGGAAATCCACAGGGTTCTGATAAATTTGGTACGATGGTCACCAATCCTGATTTTTTCATGGCCTTTTTACTCAAGAAATCGAGTGTTTTGAACGTTTCTTCTTCGCTAAAGGCGTTTTTGTACTGGAGCACGAAGCTTCCACGATAAGCTTTTACTTGTTTTATATTTGCCAATATTGGATGATTTTTATCTTGCTTAATTTTTTGAAGGGATCTCATATCTTTCCATAAATAAAAATCTGTGTGACTCATAGTTTTCACTTCAACTTTACTTTTAAGGCGACAATTGCGCACAGCTGACAAAATCAGAGAAATCGTATGTTTTTCCTTGTTTCTTTAAAGAAAGCTCAATCTGGTGAAGAAAACTGTCTGCGGCCACAAAACTATGGCCAGGTTCAAAATAGTTGATTATTATTTCCTTAGCTGATATATCTGGGGAGTTGATCATTCTTACCAAAAATGTGAAAAAACACCAGTTTTTGTTTTGACTGGTACAGTTGTCCAACCAAAAGTTCAACAGATGAGCATCTCGCTGCCATAATAGAAACGCATAGAATGCGCTGATTATGTCCTCTTTATTACGCCCGGATATGGACTCGTTCCAAAGAACCGCAAATGGTGGTAACTTAGATGTGCTGCCAAGACCAACAAAACTTTCGTTATATGCAATCAACCTTTTACTGAATATTACTTTTTTGAAAGTGTCAATACGAGGCAGCATAATCACTTTCTGAAGGTCCACTGAGACAAAAACGGTACCTTTCTTGGTTGTTTCAGAGGACTGTTTTTTGTACAATTCACGTGACTCCTTTGCTAGTGTGATATGTGTTTTCCACTTGTTACAAACGTCACAGTCTTGTTGGAAATTACTTTCTGAATGTCCATGCAGTTTGAAGTGTTCACACGTTTCACACTCTTCGTGTCCAAGCCTGGCAAATGAAATGTTTTTTTTTCTACTCCTATGTCGTAAACATACCCAAAATGTCACCCTGTACTGCATGTCTAAATCGTTCATTATATCATACGGTTGCATAATGAAAATTAGAACTGTTACTTAATATATATATATTACGAAACAGGTTAAAGGTCAAACGCGAAATGTTAATTTAGTAGGTTGTCAGCCCTGCCTAATGAGTGAAGTAACGTCAGATTTTGTTGTTGTAGGTTATGTTTCACATTTTGTAAACTTCTTTGAACAGAATTACTCATAATTTGTTTAAACATTGCCATTTGTATGAGAATGGAGCCTGTATGTAATTTATTAGCCGTGCCCAATTATTTTTCATAATCGTAATGGGCTACTCAAGAATGGTTTGAAGCTGCGTTTAGCTAATTAAGCAAACTCTGTTGCTACTATTTTGTATTTTAGAAAACTACAATAAGTACTCGAAGAATTGATGGATGGTGCCAATTACGACTTGCATGGAACACGGAATAATGGCACTTTAGAATACTGGGTAGTCCGATGCTTCCTTCCCGGGAAAACTCGTTAAAAGACGCAGCGTTTTGAAGACCTTAGTATTATCGATAGTTAGGTACCTAATACATTGGCAACTGCAACAATAGAAATCATTCAAAACTGTAATGAAAAAGAGCACAAACACCATCTGAGCTAGTTAGGTAGTAATGTTCAACTTCAACACTTGTATCTTGTATCCTATTGGCTATTGCATCTATGGTGCTAAAATGAAACTCACATTGCAGTAAGGAATAGGGATGTAAAAACCCTGCAATACACTTCCAATCTAAGTAAAAAGTATTTATAAAATTCTTGCTCGGTGGCGTGCATTCATGGAATATAAGTGAGGTTACGTTGTATTTTATATTCCTTTTATAGACCATGACATTTGACACTTGACAGTTCTAATTTTTAGTTCGAATATTTAGAACCAAATCAATCGTAATCTATCAATCTTTTATCAATTTTATTCAAGTCGTAGAAAAAGTATAGTACATAATTCGAGTGCTAATGCCTATTACGCACTCGATTTTATTACAACACTCGCTCGCTGCGCTCGCTCGTGTCGCAAAATACTCGTGCGAAATAGGCTTCTTAGCACACTTATTATGCAATATACTATTGTTTTACACGGACTCTATAAGAATCGTAGGAAAGTTTCATATCAGGATACTTAGCCTTAAAATCTTCATACATTGTTGTAATTGGTAGGTATAGTCTGTTAGGAGCGTGTGCTCGTCTGTAATGAGAAATAGTGGCATTGAAACTGTCAATGTGTTCGTTAATGGTATTGTCGTCAAGTTTAAATTTATTTTTTGCTCTACCCCGCCCATCAGGCCTGGCATAAAGTTGATTTTTGGGAGTCTTGGAAAGAGTGTCGTGAAGTAATCGATCGTTGTTTTTGTGAAATCCGAGAGTAGTCAGGAAAAAGGGCTTACGCACTTCACATGTCGATCCATTTTCCATTTTCAAGTAATACTTAAAAGTGTTATTTTTGCGGTAGCTGTCATCACAATCTCGACGTTTTTTAATTTCTAGACGTGAGCACGACATCAAAATGAAGTTCTTTCGTTCTAGAGATTACAACTGCCAAAAATTAGAGTTGATTATTTGCCTGTGTTCGTTTGGAATAAGCAACGAGCACTTTTTCCTGCACCGCTGTATTTGGCATGGAGGAAGTACCTACTCCATGCCTCTCAACTAGCATTTTTATTTGTTTTTCCCTATCCTGTGTCATTTCGCTAGAAGTTCTTTTCCTGTTCCTCTTTCTTGGCTCGCCATTTTTTTTATAACCTTTATTAACCTTAGATTGCACTAATTTAGACAAAGGTATTATATCTTCCTCGCTATCGTCGTGGTCGGTAGCGGTTTCCTTCTCGCCAACTTTCCGATTTTGTTCTGCATCACCTTTCTTTTCTGTCAACTCACTTGAAACATCTTCCTCCTGCGTTCCCTTATCCTCCTCATTATATTGCAGAACATTTTCTACTTCATCTTCTAACGTGTTATTACATTCATCTCCAGAGTACGGCTGAGATTCTTCTATTTCCTGGCATTCGAAATCTTGAATATTGCTTGTGTATACGATGTCACTACTTGTTGGAGGAAAAACTTTGTCATCGACTATTACGCAAGATGTTTTTAATGGCACAAATTGATCAAGTAATCCACTTTCTTGAAGAGGTAACAAAATAGTCAATGTAGGAGGTTCACGATTGAAATCAGTTTTTTCTATCACGCCTGAAGGGGGTGTAAATTTTACGCCGTCCACTGTTCCTACCACCATATAGTTGCAAGACCCACCTTCTGATGCCACAGAATGCTGTCTCGTAGCTAAGTTCATAATTAACTGCAGAGTATAGTAAGGCCGATCCTGGCCCACTTTACATTGAAAAGTGCCATATGAATGAAGTGTTAGCGTTTCAAGGTCAAAGTGGTGTTGAAGGTCAAAGTGGTATTGCGTAAGGGGGGGTGGGTGGATTTCAAGGTCGAGTGTTGAGAAGAAAGGGGTCTATTGTTTGTGTTATTTGGAGGGGGGTGGTGGTGTCGGTTCAAGGCCGTTGGTAAGAGGGGTGATGGCTGAGGCCATTGGATTTCAAGGTCGATTGGTGAAAACAAAGGTGTGTATTGTTTGTGTTGTGGTGCCATATGTTACGAAAATACACAATAACTGCAGGCACCGCACTTTCACCCAATAAATAGCTAAGTAGGTTAATTTGTAAGTAGAGTAGATTACAAGTAGACTGTAAGTAAGGTCAAAGCGAGTGAGCAGTGTGTACCAATAAATGTAGTCGAAGATAGACCGTGTTTTCCTTACAGAAGTTAATAGGAGAGGTTATCACATGGCGATCCTGCCCTTCGAACACCACTACATGAAGTAAGTAAAAAATTACCGGAAAAATGGGGGGCACGCAAACGAAGGAAGAAGTCATCATTGCGCAAGCCGGAAATTCGGGAGGCCAAACCAATGGAGTCACACAGGTATCCATATACGAGATTTTGGGATTGGTCGCTTTTATTGGCGTGGCTGTAATTTTGCTGATCATGATCTGCTGCATAGGGAAGATGATCCAACGGTATGTCCGAAAACAGCTTGCAGTACGTCCCACGGAGATGCAGGTCGTTTGATAGAAGTTTTGACAACGTGTGAGTAACGAAATAAACATTATATTGGGAGAGTTTGTGTAAGTTAAGTTATATAGATATGTTTAAATTAATGTAATGTTAGGGTCATTTAAAAATATCAAAAGTACGTTAGAAGATTTTATAGTGAAGTTACGTAAGGACAATAAAGATAGGCGCACTGATGTTGCAGTCACAAATAGAAAATTAATAGAATTAAATGATATTCGAGCTGACTTGGAAGTTGCGAAAGGTCAGTTTAACGCAATTGAGGGTAAAGGAAAGGCTTACGTAGCAGAAGCACAAACGTTAATAAATTCTATTAATGCTCTGATTGATGAAGTAAATGCAACATTGCAGGATAGGTTAACGTTAGGCAATCCTAAATTGATTAATAATATAATGGGTGAAAAATTTGATTTGAAAGTGGCATCTTCTATGCTTCCAAGTATGGATGGCACAGAAGGTACTACTAAAGCCTTAATTGATGCAATTGAATTATACGATAGCATGCTAGATGATAATGGGAAGTTACTATTAACTAGATTTGTCTTAAAAACAAAATTATCTCAAAGCGCGAAATTGAGGTTAAATAATACGTATGCTAGCAACGCAGATTTAATTACTGCGATAAGGTCAAATTTATTGCCGAAAAAATCAGCCGCAGTTCTGGCCTTTGAACTGCATAGTTTGAAGCAGAGAAACAAATCCGTAGAGGAGTTTGGTAAAAGTATTGAGGAAGCTATGGTAAATTTGACATTAACGCAAGCAGACGGTAGCAAGGATAGGGAAATAGTTTTGGCAAAAACCAATGAGGAAATAGCTATTAATACCTTTGCTAATGGACTGCGTGACAATGATGTAAAAGTCATAGTCAAGTCTAGAAATTATGATAAATTAAGCGATGCTATTAGTGGGGCAAAAAACGAGGAAGTTTCAAAGGGCGCTCCAAATCTTCAAAGTTTTATTATGAGAGGTACAAGGAATTATGCTCGGAATTATGGCGGTAATTTTAATAGGAGAGGATATCATTCCTACAATAATTCTTTTAGTAACAGAGATTTAAATAACAGTATGCAAACTAACAATTTCCGAGGAAATAGTTTTCGGTTTTTTCGTCCGAACAGAGGTCGATACCAAAGCAGAGGAAGATTTCAAGGTAGACAGTGGAGAGGTAGTAGTTCCCAAAAAGCGGTTTACATGGCGGAATTTGCAAACCATGGAAACGACGGTAAAGCGTCAACTTCCACAGGTGCAGGCGAACGATTTTTTCGTTCACAATAGTAGCAGTAGGGCAAATCAATTTGGCAATTTTAGTATGAATGGATTAAGTTATGTAAATGTAAAAATTGAAGATCAGGTGCTTGTTTGTTTAATTGACACGGGAGCATCTCTAAGTGTTATTTTTGAAGGCGTTTCGAAAAACACAAAAATTAATAAAAATAGGTCTATAACTATTGAAGGAATAAGTGGGTCAATCAATTCGCTAGGAACAGCGGTATGTTTATTAACCTTGGGCGAGTGCCGCTTGACACACAATTTTCACGTTATCAGCGCATTCCGAGGTGACATACATGCAGTGCTAGGGTCTGATTTCTTTCACAAGTATGCCGCAAACATAGATTACGAAAGCGGGAAATTGTCTTTTTGTTGTAAAAACGTAAAATATTGCGTCTCACTTATATCCAATTGCATTAATTACACAATTATTCCCCCTAGGTGTGAAATAATAAAATATTTTCAAGTTAAAAGCAAGGAATCGTGTGTAGTAATTCCAGAGGAAATCTGTGAGGGTGCTTATACTGCAGGTGTGATAATAGCTTCAGAGGAGGATAATATGGTTCCCGATTTTTAAATGTAACGGATCGGGAAATCACACTTAACAATTATTTTCCTAAATTAGATAAATTAAGTAATTACGAAATCCTATCATACGGAGAAGTAAAA
>NW_022171290.1:0-410 GCF_008802855.1 Photinus pyralis | reverse complement strand
CGTCTCGACAGCAAAAGCGCGTTGCTCATTCGACCAAGCCATGTCTACAACTGACAGCGCTACTATCGGAAAATTCCGTGGCCACAGCGTCATTCGAACCTACCCCCACTCCTCAAACATGTCCCCACTACTCACAATGCCACCTCCAAAGTAGGGATGTTTCCCTGCCCCACCCTGTAGTTAGTCTGTTACAGATGCACTTTTCAAATATTTTGGAAAATGAACTAAGTAACGAGATTCCTCTATAGTTTGACACCTGTTTCTTGTCCCCTTTTTTGTGGATTGGTATCACACAAGACTTTTTTAGTTTTTCAGGGAATGTACCCTTAGATGCACAATGGTTAATCAAACTAGATATTATCGGAGCGATAATATTCGAACAGGACTTCATTAACTTGTTAGGAATTTCA
>NW_022171289.1:0-793 GCF_008802855.1 Photinus pyralis | reverse complement strand
AAAGTAACAATATTTCGTGCACAACATAATTTACAACCCCTGCTACGTAGGTAAGTGCGATTTTTTTTGAAAATTTAGGGAATTTTTTAACAAGATAGGATTTTACTTATTAGTGACAATTTAAAATATGTTTATAGATTATTCAAACATAATCTATCAAGAAAGTAACAATATTTCGTGCACAATATAATTTACAACCCCTGCTACGTAGGTAAGTGCGAATTTTTTTGAAAATTTAGGGAATTTTTTAACATGAGAGGATTTTACTTATTAGTGACAATTTAAAAGATGTTTATAGATTATTCAAACATAATCTATCAAGAAAGTAACAATATTTCGTGCACAATATAATTTACAACCCCTGCTACGTAGGTAAGTGCGAATTTTTTTGAAAATTTAGGGAATTTTTTAACATGAGAGGATTTTACTTATTAGTGACAATTTAAAAGATGTTTATAGATTATTCAAACATAATCTATCAAGAAAGTAACAATATTTCGTGCACAATATAATTTACAACCCCTGCTACGTAGGTAAGTGCGAATTTTTTTGAAAATTTAGGGAATTTTTTAACATGAGAGGATTTTACTTATTAGTGACAATTTAAAAGATGTTTATAGATTATTCAAACATAATCTATCAAGAAAGTAACAATATTTCGTGCACAATATAATTTACAACCCCTGCTACGTAGGTAAGTGCGAATTTTTTTGAAAATTTAGGGAATTTTTTAACATGAGAGGATTTTACTTATTAGTGACAATTTAAAAGATGTTTATAGATTATTCAAACA
>NW_022171288.1:0-73092 GCF_008802855.1 Photinus pyralis | reverse complement strand
GGCATGGGCAACTGCCCTCGCATTTGTCCTACAAATTTGGAAAAAAACACGGTCTTGAGAGCAGGGAGGAAGTTCACCCTAAAAATGCGGACCCTCTCAATGGGCATGGGCAACAGCCCTCGCATTTGTCCTACAAATTTGGAAAAAACACGGTCTTGAGAGCAGAGGGGAAATGTACCCTAAAAATGCGGACCCTCTCAATGGGCATGGGCAACAGCCCTCGCATTTGTCCTACAAATTTGGAAAAAAACACGGTCTTGAGAGCAGAGGGGAAATGTACCCTAAAAATGCGGACCCTCTCAATGGGCATGGGCAATAGCCCTCGCATTTGTCCTACAAATTTGGAAAAAAAACACGGTCTTGAGAGCAGAGGGGAAATGTACCCTAAAAATGCGGACCCTCTCAATGGGCATGGGCAACAGGCCTCGCATTTGTCCTACAAATTTGGAAAAAAAACACGGTCTTGAGAGCAGGGAGGAAGTTCACCCTAAAAATGCGGACCCTCTCAATGGGCATGGGCAACAGCCCTCGCATTTGTCCTACAAATTTGGAAAAAAACACGGTCTTGAGAGCAGGGAGGAAGTTCACCCTAAAAATGCGGACCCTCTCAATGGGCATGGGCAACAGCCCTCGCATTTGTCCTACAAATTTGGAAAATATACTACGTGGCTGTTTTAATTTAGATCGCACAATCTACATCTAAATGTAATGTTTCTGAATTGGGACGCGTCATTAATGTTATAAATTTTAAAATTTGATAATACACAATTAAAATGAGTCCATCTACGACAAGAAGCACATTCGACCATTCCTTGTTCAACAGATTTTGGAGCTGTTTCTCGTGAGCAGTGTATACATATATTGATCATCGAATTTGAATTTATTAACAAGAACATTTTCAAGAAATCGCGGTACTGATCAGGATACAACGTAGGTGTTTCATTATTTACAATACAACAAGCTATATAGATACATATTGGACCGCAATTAGAACTATCGGTTTGTTGAAAATGCTCCATTACACCACATGTCCAATTTGTGAGAGATATATCATTTCGCTTTAATATTTTTCTAAACTTTCGCCAGTACGTTCTACTTTTCTCTAATTCTCTACATTTTAAAGGGTCTATGTAGTAAAATATTTTATTTACAAGATCACCGTATAATAAGCACCAGTGGTTTTGATTCTGGTGAATTAAATACAAAAATTTTTCTACTTTTCCATCAATTTTCGTGCCCTCATTATGGAATATATCTATTTGGGAATTTACATATTGCACATCAGTCCTTTTTCCAATGATTAAATCCAAGCAAATATCGATAACCTGATTGGTAATCCATTGCCGGAATTGAGCGTTGCAAAATCTACTGAATCAATTTCGTGCAGTATGCCGTTGGTTTTCCCAGCATAGTCACCCACTGTATATCGAAAATCACGATCAGTATAATAATTTATATCCCCTATTAAATGATTATCTATAATGGGTAATTGGTTTACTGTTGTGTTTTTAATTCCGGATAATTGCCAATTTGAATAAATGGTGTTAGGGTTTGTAGCTTCTGTACCTTTATGGTCTCTGATCAAGTCACATTGTTCAGCGGTAAGAACACTTTTATCAAAATGAGGTGTATTTTCGAAAGAACAATCCTTAGGACAGAGGTTTTCTGGATAAATAGTGGATTGATCCCATTCTGCTAACGACGGTGATTTGTCCAAATTAGCAGTACTAGAAAGAATAGATTTGTTTAGATTAATCGCTTGGGGCGCGACAGAGAATTTGCTGAAAAATTTGTTAATATTTTCGGAACGTTTACCCCATTGTTCCTCTTTTGTAGTTAGAGAAGACGATTCATCCTTGACTTCGTTAGTATTTGTTTTGGCATTATCTACTTTAATAGTTTTACATTTTATAGTATTCCGTTTTTTCTTTGTAGTTTTAAGCGATATATTTTCATGGCGCAATCGCGGCGTAATTAATTCGGACATCATACGAATGTATCTTGGTGCCAAATTCCTCATCTTTCCTAACAGTATATCTTAACAATTCTGAACCAACTCTCAACCACGACATTATTGTCACGAACGTAGCCTAGCTTCTTTATAACTACCCCAGATACAATCGGATAGTATGTTAACACGGATTCGACCACATATTTAAAGAAGATAATATAAAACACATTTTCTTTTAGGATTTCACCTGTTTCAAAATTAACGCGGTTCAAACATTCCCACAAGTGAAGAAAATGCTTATAGAAAGGGGAACATTGTTTTATTGTGGTACCATCGCGTATTGCCATTTCATACTTCCAACAGTATTTAATCTCAGGTATGATAAACTTTCTTTGGGACTTGCGCGTGAATGAATTTATATATGAATAAGATTCTTGAAAATAGGTGCATTGCTTTGGAAGTGCGAAAATAACATAAAAATGCTTAAATAATTCAACCATGTCTTTTAAACTGGTACTATTTATAATAATACTAAACACCTTTTTGAATAAGTCCCTGACTATAAATAATTTTGAAAATTTTTTACTGTTCGTTATGCTCAAATGATAAAAATGAGAGGAACAAACATGAATTTTAACTAGATTATTGTCAAAATAGAAGGACTGAGCAGCGGGACCAATGGAATACCAACATTCTATAATATATTGTTTTAAATCTATTTTATTAAAAGTCAATAAAGCTGCTTGAATTAGTGCTAAACTGAAATCTGTTTCAATTTTACCAATTATGTGTCTCTTGAATTTTTTATGTTGAAAATAGGGGCTGCCGGAAACTGTTATTACATCAAGAAGAAACGAGTTTAAGAAATAAGTAAGTGACGGAATGTTTTGTGAAGAAGTAAGAAATTCACAAATCGGGATTGGAGATTCCGCCTTTTGGCTTCTAATTACTAAGGCATAATATAAAATTTTTTTTTAATCCATTTGGGTTTGGCGATCAAGGTTCCCGTAGCATCTAAGTATAATGATACCGGTTTTCTATTTTTTACCGCGGTAGCTCGCAAATGTTTCAACTGCTCTTCCGTTACAAGCCGAAAAATGGATCAAAACTTAAAGATTGAATATAACCTAGTAGTTTACTTCCTTTCATGGTTTTCCGAAAATAAATTTGAAGTTTTTGAAGATGGGCAAATAGATCCCTATCTAGGTCTTTCTTCTTATTTTGTTCGCTGGAAATTTTTCTCAATATGTTACTGTCAGGGGCGTTATTCAAATTACCAGCTAACAAAGCATTGTACACGGTAAAAAAAGTTTATGTAATATTCCACAACTTTACGTTGGCTATTTATAACCAACGTAAAGTTCTGTGAAAATACCTAACGATTTGTAAATAAATTTTACTGTAACATCTACCGTAATTTACCATTAATATTCACAGATGAATTCATGATAGATTTAGGTAAGTTCCAATTTTTATTCTTGCATAACACGAGGAACTTGTAAATTAACCCATTTCATAAAGTGATTCTCCATTCTTTAACTGCAAAAAAGCAAGACTTTATACTGTATTTTACCATAATATGGGAAATTTACTATTTAATTTTCCAGAGCATGTTACAAGGCAATCCATACTTTTTTTAGGTTTCCTGTTCCTATTAGTTGTGTTTTATTACAGTATCTTCCTAGTATGTTACGTATAGTTTATGGAATATCACATACTAAGTTGATGAAAAAAGTGTAACATATAACGGAATTTCAGCAAGTCCATATTTTAATATGTTATATTTCAGTAATCATTAGTGCGCATAGGCTCGCCTTATAATGTAATTTTCCATTTCAGAAATGTGAAAATTACATTTGTCCGTCCGCTCGTCTGTACTTGTCAAGACGAATTCTACCTTTAGTTTCCCTTTTTACATGGTACCTACCTATTTTTGTTTATTTTTCATATATATTTTGACATCCACCTACGGAGTTTATTAAAACAGA
Source organism: Photinus pyralis (assembly GCF_008802855.1). Lineage (NCBI taxonomy): Eukaryota > Metazoa > Arthropoda > Insecta > Coleoptera > Lampyridae > Photinus > Photinus pyralis. Next base: position 69,153 of record NW_022171288.1, on the reverse strand, counting down.
TAGGCAAAATATTTTGTACAAAAGTTGTGTGTTTTTTTCTATATTTTCTTTTGAACACATCAATAACAACAAATGACCATCGCCAAGCTTAATTAACTTTATTTTGTTTACTTAATGGAACACCTTGTATATTTTTACTCAGGCTGAAAACCCGTTTCATCCTGATTCCAAAAATATGTTTGCCAGTATTTTATTCAGCCGTTTTTTAAATAATTTAAGTTTATTATTCAAAAATAGAACTTAATAATCAACATTGTTATGGATTATTACTATTATTTTTATAAATTTTCGAATTATTAATTTTTACATTCTATAACAATTTTTAACAATATATTATCTCAGTATATAACAAATTTTTCCCATTCCAATGCATGACAGTGTTTCAAAAACTCTTGCTGCATTTTTTGAATAATAAACTTCAAATATTTAAAAAAAAAGGCCGAATGAAATACCGGCAAACTATACATTTTTGGAATCAGGATGAAAAGGGATTTCACCCTGAGTAAAAATATAGTGTTCCATTTAAGGGAATTTGTTCTTTTTTTTAACATTACGATGCTCATTTGTTTTTTGTTGATATGTTGAAAATATATTACAGAAAAAAACACGCAACTTTTGTATAAACAATTTTTGCCTATCTCTTTTAATAAACTCTGTAGGTGGGTGTCAAAATAAAAATGAAAACCCTGTACACGTTTAACAACTCCCAAAATACTTTGGATATGTCTTCAAGATCATGTTAGGTAACATTGGAATCCTCGTTAGAAACCTTGCACGCCAAAAAATAAAATAAAAGCAAAAAGTTAAGAATAGTGAATAGTGTATATTTTTCTTATTAGTAACAGAAACATAAAAAACCTCTCTAATAAAATCCTTAAAACTAAAAAGAAGACATTTCTATTAATATTAACCTTCTTTAATACTGTTCATAAAATTGAACACTTTTTTTCGCGTTGCACACACTTTTTTAGATTTTGACCCAGCGTCGGGATGTATTTTCAGAATCATCCTCTGCAACAACTCCATGGTAGCGCATAGATTGCGAGGATACTTCAAATTTAAAATGAAAAATAAGGAGAATGACACTTTAAGAGCTTCTATGAATGTGGTATACCCATCGTGATGCACCAACTCTCTCTCTAGGTACACGAAGTAAAGCATGTTTTCTTCTTCTGAAAAGAAGACTGCTTACAGAAACTAGTCGGTAATGTGATGAAATGTGATAACCAATGAAAATATAACTAATTTGCAATTTTCACAATGCGTGGAATTCCCACATTACAATTAGCTAGTTAAGGATTACAGATAGAAAGAAATATTTTAGCATTTATTATGGCCATGCAAACAACTTTCCATTTCAGAATGCTAATTATGTTTGGTTTATGGAAGCACCAACATTGAAAAAAAATGCATGACTAACTATACACTGTGTTCAAGATAAGGAGGGCCACTATGGGTACTTTAGAAACGGTAAAATATACAAATTTGGTTAAATGGGAGAATGGTTGCGCAATCAAAGGTATAAAAAAATAGCGTTTAGAAAACCCTGAAAATTTCTTTGGTTTTTGAAATATTTTGAAATAATCGGATTTTACAAACTATTCTTTTCTGGCGTTAATATTTGACTTAGAGCAAAACCAAGTACACTTCTCTACGCCAATTTTTAACGCTCTTTAAGATGGTGTTAATTTTTTAATCCGACGTTTCGTCTTTACGGAACCAACATCAACTTAATTTTTTTAAATACGGTCCTGATCTTCTAATATCATTTTCTTAATTCCCTTTTTAATCTGATGTCAATGAGTTACAAAACTTTATGGTTTAATTACGTTTTATTAGCCTTTTTTCGGGTTTAATTAAGAAAATTCCTATTACAGACCTGTATTATAAATTTTTTTAAATAATTAGCTAGGGCAATTAACGTAAGTGAATGAGAAGCAGAAGATGCTATCTGTGTTTAGAAAATAATGAAAGTCTTTTGGAACATATGTTCTAAATTTAGTCGTTTTATTCAAATTTGTTCGTTGTGGTATTTTATTTCTTATATTTTCTGTTAATTCAATTTGATTTCTTAGTTAGTTCTGAGTTTGTTTTTTCTATTTATTTCACTCACGTTAATTAGCCTCCTAGTTAATTATTTATTTTTTTTAAAAATTGGTGCAGGTCGTAATAGGAATTTAGCCCGAAACAAAAGATTAAAGCGCAATTAAACCATAAAGTACTATACCTGATTTAATTCAGAATAAAAAGGGATTTAAGAATATGATATCGAAAGAACAGGTCTGTATTTAAAAAAATGAAGTTGATGATGGTTCCGTAAAGACGAAACGTCGGATTAAAAAATTAAGAACGCCATCTTAAAGTTAAAAATTGTTGTAGTGAAATATCCTTAGTTTTGCTCTAGGTGAAATATTAACGCCAGAAAAAAAATAGCTTGTAAAATCGCAAAATCCGATTTTTTCAAAGTATTTAAAAAACCAAAAAAAATTCAAGGGTTTCTTAACGCTATCTCATAAATACTTTTAATTGCGCAACTTTTTTCCCATTTAACCAAATTTTTATCTTTTGTCGTTTCTAAAATACTCATAGTGGCCCTCGTTATCTTGGACACAGTGCAGTATTGTTCAAAAACTGCAAACACAACCAAAATTTGCTAAGGCCTTGATCTTGTAGGCTCGGCTCATATAATGTAGCACACAAAAATAAAACTTACCCCCAGTCTGAATTATATATGGCGATAGGGGAATACTCTCTAAGGTAATTTCAGGTAAGTCCTAAAACACAAAGTATGATTTTAAATCATATATCATGTGAATTATTAATTTCTTACCTTGCATTTTAAAAAAAGGTTCTGTAAATCTTCTTTAAAATATTTCGTAATATTTGTGATAGTACGAATTTCTACGAGATTAGTGTCGTCGAAATCATTTTTCAACTTGGTTTTTAAAAATGATGTGATTTTATTGCATTTGCTGGTGATGAGGTCCATTAAATGGATGTCAGAGTTCGTTAGCTTGTTGAAGTGCCAAAATATTGCCTTTTTTGAGAACAGCAATGGCCACTCTTCCATTAGCTTAGAGAAGGGTGGCTCTTCTTCATTTAACACTTTTCTTATTTGAGGATAAGTTTTTTCTAATAATTGCACAAATTGCTCATCAGAAGTTCCGGCATTCTCAGTTAACTTGCTTATGCTTTCACTGTCATGGTGGCCGATCTCAGGTGACCAATTTACACAGCCTGCTCTAGCGCTTAAAACCCGTTTTTTTGAAACGATTGGAGAAGATTGTGCTTCGGTGCTTTTTCTTTTGTGTGGCCTGTTTAAGTAGTTGTTCCTTTCTACTAATTTGCTCACTAAGGAATGGCTTCCATCCCCAAGTACAACACCATCTTCATCTACATCCCTAAAAATCAATGGATATCGATCTATAAGTTTTTTAGCCACAATCTTGAAGGCTTTCATTGGAATGACCTTCTTAATTAGTCTCATGTCATTTACAATTAGTTGGACTAAAAACTTAATATCGAGTTTATTTCTCACACCATTTCCAAGGTTTTCAAGTTGTTCACTATTTAGTCTCTCTAAGGGGATTTCAAAATTAGTCCATAAAAATTCTGAATTGCAATCTACTTTGCAGGTCAAATCGATATTGTCGATAGGTGTAGAGTCAGGTTTTTCAGTTGGAGTTGGGTGAACTTCTCTCTCCTCAAAGATGGCGCCTTCAGGAAATGGTTGCAATAGCAAGTTTGAGATATCCGATTGTGCGATTGTTACCGTACTTCCTGTTGCTACAGAAAATAAATCGGTTGATTTCCAGGTCTCACTCTTTTCCAATAACATCAATATATCCATCTGGTTAAGGTACGGTAGAACTTCTGAATCGATTGGCGTGCCGTTAGATTCCAAAGCTAACGATGAACCGTCAACTTGTAGCTTTTGGGATGCTGTAATGAAAGACATGGTTCATTTATAATAGCCGAGCATTATGGTCATCTTACCCTTTAAAATTAAGGTTTTGTACATATCCACGTCATTTTCATCGATCAAAATTAAAGTTTTCCTCTCTCTATCTCGGGACCATACGGTGTAGATCTTTTTCGCCGCCATGGTTATTCTGAGCAAAAAGGCATTCAAATTTATTTAACATGTGAGCACAACTTCTTTGTGTTTTGCTCGTTAAATAAATTTAAACGCATAATACATAGCATTAGAGAGTTATGTTTCTTGAGATTTTAGGATTAGCAGTGCAAGTAAGTGAGAAGTGAGGTCCAAACAAAATATCATATTTATAATAGAAAGAAATAGGGGGGCATATTATTAAATAATAGGATTTACTATTTTAAAGTTTAGAGTTTTTGATTTAGAATTTTTCTAAAGGTGCCGATTTAAAATAATACAAGTACTTTTCGTTCAATTTACATTTTAAAACAGTTTCAAAAGATAATATTTCTTCAAAAGATATACAAACATCTACATCAGTACTTCGGGAGTGTTCGATTTGTAGCTCTTCGTATAAACCGGTACTCATATCATAATAAATTTCAACATTTTTTCCAACAAACCACAAGTTTTCCATACTCTCTGTAATTAAAATGTACTTAATTTCGCACAGATGGAAAATACCAAATTCATCTTTATCGTGACAAATTAGCATATTTTTTTTATAAAATGTACCCCTATGAGTTATTTCTTCGGCTACAAATCTGAAAGTACTCAACATATATCTACTTGATATCAAATTTAACATCTCGGGAGGATAGTTGACTGGGTTGAAAATTTCTAAGTTTTCAGCTATAACTTTATTACAATAGAGGATTTTATTTTCCGAATTCAGAGCTTGTAAGAATTGGTGCTTAGTTGTAAGATATATCAAAACATTCTTAAAATTCGGTGATCGCCTTAAAGCATCTTTAAAATATTTATGCTTACTTTCAAATCTTAATGTCCATAATAACCTAAGCGGACCCCACATTTTAATTAAATGAGGATAGTGCAAAATATAATGATGTTTTGGTGTAAGCTTTATTTCAGGAAAAAGCTGTTTCCTTAAATCTATGTATACCAGGAGAAGATCTTTCAAAACCGCAACTTGGTCTTCGGATACCTCAACCGCCAACATTATGTTCAAAATTTTTCGTAAACATAAAATCATTTGCCACATTTCTTTCCCGTGTTCATTAGATTTAATTAACGGTATTTTTTCAAGCAAGATAAATGGTAGAACATTATTTATATACATTAATTGTGAAGCCGTCCCCGATAACTTATCGGCTTTTTTTAATTACAGGGACCGATTGTTTCTTTTCAAATAAAAAATTAATCGTCCTGAGTTTAAAATTTAAGTATTCATAGGAGAAGTACTTTTTTTGGACAAAATAATTAATTGCTAACATTAAATCACGGGCGATTACTCCTTCCACTAAATCATGTGCTAAACAAGGGGGTAACCCAGGAAGAGCAACGTGAAAATAGTTTAATTCATTTAAAGGAGAGTTATGCTTAATTCCTTCAAAATGGTTATTGATTGTTAAAGCCATATTAACATCATGGTCATATGATTGCACAGTACGCAAATTACCAAAATAAGTTGACCCATTAAAATTTTGAATTTTACAAAACCTACAAAAAAACATTTCTACGTTGAAGGTTTCCAAAAATCCTCCAATTTGGTGACTCCCTAGATTATCGCCGACGGTACAAAGTATGCTTCCTTTGACTATTACATTTTCATTAATTCTTAACCCTTCTTCTTCCAAAATTTTTAAGTCATTGATCAAGGGACGAAGAATAGTACCAAAACCAAAGTGTTTTATATGTTTATCAAAACACAAAGCAATTAATTGTATCTGTTCAGTTCGTGTTCTATTCCATGGATACAAATTTGCAAGGGTCATATAAATTCCTGTGATTTTATATTTATTGCGAGCACTGCCCAAAGGATTACAAATTTCAAACGAATCTTGATATAAAATTATTTTAAGAGAATGTTTATTTCTTGAGAAAAAAGTGTTATCTTTACAGCAGATTCCGTCATAATAATCTCTATACACACCGTCGGAAGAAACGTGCGGCGCAGAAAAGCATTGACTATTTACATTTGGGTCATTTAAGAGTGATTTTAAAGTTTCATGTATTGGAACGTAGTAAAAAAATGCATCTTTTTCTTCGACTACGCCTAAATCTATTTTGAGGGGTTCTACAAACTGAAATTCTTTTTTATAAAAATTGTGTCGCATGTAAGTTGTCCGCAAAGAACCGCTCACTTTATTATGAGCGACCCCAAACAAACTATCTTTCAATAAACTTGCTACATTTTCGTAATTTAACCTGCTTTCGTTATCGAGTTCTCTTAATTTTGCTAACATGTAATCATGATTTAAATTCTCAAAATCAGAAAAACCTCGTATGATTTTTGTGAGAGAATTTTGGCAAAGAAAGTGACTTGATTCCAAGGTTAGATATAAATCGGCCAAATATTTAACTCCAATTTCTTCCAAGTCTTTTTTTGAGTTTAGAGAATGTAAATCGTTAACATTTTCAGTTTGCTCGCTATCGAGCACATATTCTTCAGAACCAGATGGTAGGTTGCAATCTATTTCGTTAGTCACGTTAAATCCGAATTTATGAATGCCTGCAAAATCAAAGTGTTTCCTCATCACATGGGTCTTAAACGATGGAACATTTTTGTAAACAGTTTTGCAACTGGCACAAGAAATAAATGGACATGTTATAGGAACGTTTTCTCTAATGTGAGAGCGCATATGAGCACACAATTCCTTTTTATTAGTAGCAATAAAAATGCAATTTTTAACGTTACATTTTACCCTAATTTCACTACTTTTGGGGTTTAATTGTCTGTGATGTCGAAAGATATGTTGTCTAAATCCAGAACATGTTTTAAAAGCTAATCTATTGCACTGATGGCGAATGCAAAAGAATTGCGCGCCCTTTTTATTTCTATGCAAGTACTGATGCAAATCGTATTTCTCGACATTACTGCACTTAAATTTACAATTATTACAGTTAAACATAATTAAAATACGTACTTACCTTCAGTTTTTCAGAATCGCAGATTATTCTATTAATTACAGGACACAGACTAACAAACACCAATTCAGTTCAGGATAACCAAATGACTAGGCTATGACGTTCACTTCGCTTCTCCGCAAAAACTGCAGTTCAGCAAAAATATAAATATGACATCACGTTCTTCGTTTTCAAGTATCAAGACAGTAATATTACACAAGGGCATATTCAGGACAAAATCTTACAGTATAGGTTTGACGTTTTTCATACTTACATTGTAATTATTTTTTTTTACATACCCCATACTTTAATTTTAATGTCAACTTATGGGAATTTACATATTTACACTGTAAATTTCCCAAGTAATATATTTTTACGTATTATCTCATGTAATACTCATATGCGTTTTCATTTTACATAACATATCACAAAACATTTTTAATTCCCTGATTTAAACTGCAATTTTTACAGCACGGCGATTGGAAAATTCCTGTAACTTTTTTCAGTGTAGTCACAGGCCCCCAGTTTTTTTAATTTTAAAATACTCGGTGCTGTATATAAAAGTTCCGTGGCGATTTTAGCTCTCTCAGATCCCTTAATAAATCTTCGATGAATTTCGTTAGTATGATGAATTTTTCCTACTCTGACAATTTTAATTACTTTATCATGTTGCAAATTTAAATTTTGTTTGCAAATAAAATTAAATGTTGCACATGTAGAATGTTTACACTTTGCTTTAGCCTTAAAAGGTACTTTGACGCTCATTTTATGGTACTTAAAAGATAACACACATAGAGGATATATTTTTTCAAAAAATTTATTTATTTCGTCGGTCCATCCCTTCTTCATTACACCATCTTTACAATCGTACATTGTGGTCCATATTGCGAAAGGTATTACAATCTCATCTGTGTGGTGGGAGTTTGATTTGTTCAACGATATTTTAGTATCTTCTGTTAAAACTCCTGTTTTTTTGGGAAAAGATTTTTTTAAAGGAGGTATATAAATATGATCATATTCATTAATTACATCGTCCTTTTCACGAATTGAAACACAAGGAGCTGATGTATTCATTTCTTGAACGTAGTTACTAGATTTAGAAACAGATAATTGAAAGTTATCGGAAATAGGTGTATCAGGAAGTTGAGTATGTATCTCATTGAAAGATTGATCAGGAAATAAATCAGTATGTAGCACATTACATATGTTTTCCCTTGTAGATAAGTGGGTAATTTTATAACGTGAACGAACCTCATACTTAACATTTACATCATGTTCCCAAATACGTTCCACCTTTTGTAACAAATTATAAATAAATTGACGGCGGTGAATTTTGTTAACCTTCGAATTGCGGGGTATAGCGTTTGAGTTTAACAATTTATCAATAAATATTCTACAACTGGGGTTACCTAAATGAAATTGTACAGGGTGGGGCACGGGAAACTCCCACATTTCAAAAGGTTGTTAAAAAAAAACTAATCGAGATAATGAAACAAGAATTTATTTATCAAAAAGATTACAGTAGTGTTATAAGGCCGATTCTAACTCAAAAGTCACTAGAAAAGTCACTAGAAAAGTAACTAGGTTTGAAACTCTGCTCAAAGTCACTAGAAGGTCACGAGAGGTTTGAAACTCGGCGTGAGGTTTGAAACTCTGCTAGTGATATAGGGGCCGATTCTAAATCAAAAAGTCACTAGACACGAAAAAGTCACTAGAAAAGTAACTAGGTTTGTAACTCTGCTGGCGAGGTTTGCGCCTGTGCTAACGTCAAGGTCAAGGGGGTCGAGGTTTGCGCCTGTGCTAACGTCAAGGGCGTCGAGGTTTGCGCTCGAGATAAAGTATCGGAGGTTTGCGTCCGAGCTAAAGTAATTTGGTTTGCGCCTGAGTCGAGGGTCTTGTCGATGGTAGTGTACGGCCGATTCTAAATCACACTATATTCTAAATATAACTGGTGGTGGAGATTGACGCTTATATAAGCCTCTATATGTTCGTTACAAGGTGTACATGTATTAAAGATGTCGTGGATGGCATATGCTGAGGAATCATGGACCAAAGCTACCGATTTCGTGACGGCCGTGAGACGCCTTAAGCAGCATTTTTCTGCATTAACATTTGATGCAGAGCACGAGGCGATATATGGACGCGGTGAATACAGCCCAGAGGAGTGTCAAGCTATTGCCGCAAAGTATGAGTTAGGAGAGGCAATATGTGACAGTTACTTAAGCTATAAAATATGTGATGAGTGTATTATCCGGAAACTAAGGGATGCAAAGTTGGAGCAATTTAGTGAACAGTTGCAAGCGTGGAAGGATGAATCTTCAGCATCCAGTGAAGAGTGTTAAATTCAATGAATTCAATAATAGAACATATGTAATGGTGACGTGGCATTTTGCTTATTGGGCAGCAAGGAAAGGTCCATGGGAAACTGTAGCAGTCGATAGAGTTCGATTCCGACGTAGAATCGAGCAATATCATGCAATAATTTCTCCAGTATTACAAGCGGATCATCGTTCGGCAGTGTATCGCGGTAGATTTCAAGGTCACGAGTTGGAAATATAAGGGTGAGCGGTAGCGATGGTTTCAATCAGTCCAGTGGTGTTATTGAAACAGTGAAAATGGATCTTAACGCACTAAACAACAGTACATTCTGTAAAGTATTCAAAAATGCCAAGGACTTGGAAGTGGGGGAGAAGTTTAGAATTGTGAATGCCGACACCATAAATACAAAATATGGTGATCGAATAGTATTGGAAACTGAAAATTTTAAATGTGTGCTGCCGTTACGATTCTATGAATACTTCAAGGAAGGCGATCGCCTGAACGTCCTCAAAGAGTCCTTGAAGACTAGGGATGTATTCATCGAAAGCATCGGATCAGCGGGAAAAACGACCAATTTAAAATTTATGTAAACAATAGATTAGTGTTGTTGTTGTTGTTGTGTAAATAAAACATAATATTATAGATAATTGTCTTTTCATTTCGAAATAAAATGAATGTCCCATGAAAAAAATACTTCAGTTGTGGAGTGATCGTCGTCGTCGTGTACTTCGCTCTCTCATGAATACACTAAAGAAACTATCATCCATGGCGACGAAAAATAGCTGTAATAGTAACTATTTCACGTGCTCGTGTTGGTGTTGTAGTGATAATGGATATGGATCAACGCCACCATCACCTTCTCAAGTTGAAAATATGCATAGCAAAGCGATTGAGGAACACTTAATCGATTGTACCTCTTACACCCTCTTCGACAGCTTAGATAATTCAAAATACATTGAAATCGGCTACAGTACACACCTTAACCTTGAACCAATCCTTCGCATCGCATGCGGCAGTGTTATGCTCATGAAAAGGGAAGATTGGGTGACACTTTTAAAATGGCAAACATATCTCGAAATGAAATTTTTCCGATCACAAGAGATCGAAAGATGGATAGATTGGTCGAATGTGAACGAAGAGAAAGATGTCGAACGAGATCAAAGTTCGGATACACTTAATAGTAATATCACCATCTACTATACCTGTCAGTGAAAGGGACTACTGAAAAAATGTTGAAGAGTGTAAGAATACAATGTGGCAACAGCAGCTCTCAATATTGCACGATGGGAAAGAACGATATTGAAGAACTGTTTAATTTGAAACATATAATCAACTATCGATTTGATTTACTGGAATCATACGCTCTGTCCTGTTTCTATCAAGATTTTATCGAACAGGTGATTAACTACCGTCACTTTCGTAAAATGGAGTCTGGTGACGAGGATGAGGAGGACGATGACGACTTCATCTATCGCGATATTGAAGATGTGCTAAACTATAAGAATAATGTAAATTCTCACAATACAGTGTGCATGATGGAAATATTACACTATAGACCTACTTATTTAATGTATCACATATATCAACCTCCTCAATAAACGGTTACTGCAGTTTAGTATTTTCATTGTGCCTAGATTTCCCTATAAATATGCCACCGCATTGTATCATGCCAATAATGTTGAATCGGAAGCGGAAGTGTACGGATGGGAGGGGCTTGGTTAATACTCTCATAAACAAACTTCCAGTTGAACTACATCTTCCCGGATATCAATACTGCGGTCCTGGTACTAAACTAGACAAAAGACTAAAGCGAGGTGATCCCGGCATAAACCCACTAGACGCCCAGTGTAAAGAGCACGACATTAGCTATAGGGATAACCAAGACTTGGAAGGTCGACATCGAGCAGATCGGGTTCTAGAGCGGAAAGCTTGGGAACGGTTAAAAGCTTCCGACACGAAGTTAGGGGAACGAGCAGCGGCTCTTACAGTGGGCACCATCATGAAGGTAAAACGAAAGTTGGGGATGGGAGTGAAGAAGAATAAGAAGAAGAGTAGTTTATTGAACTTGCGCAGGACGATTGCTAAGAAAATGAGGAAAAGCGGCAATACCGCGGATGTGATAAAGTCAGCTGTTACTGCAGCAAATATGGCCATAAAAAATTTAGGTGGTAGGAAAAATGTAAGCGTACCTAGAGTTATTCCCATACCAAAACAGGGTGGGTTTTTACCATTTTTGATACCCCTATTCTCCGGTTTATCGGCAGTGGGAGCTTTAGCCGGCGGCGCGGCAGGCATTGCTAAAGCAGTTAATGCATCTCGTGACGCACGTAAAATTCAAGATGAAACTTCACGCCATAATCGCACGATGGAATCGATCGCTATAGGAAATAAAAGTGGCAATGCGCTGTACTTGAAACCTTACAAATCGGGAGGCAGTTTGGCGTTGCATTTAAAAAAAAAAAACTTCAAAAAATTGCCTAAGCGGCCGTTAACAGATTTAGATCTACGTAAGCACGCAAAAGGGTGTGTACCATACTTTAGGGATGTGTTTATGCGAGATAATATGCCTATATCGCCATGGAAAAATGAATCCGGGGTTATTAATTTAGACAGTCAAAGGGGGCGTGGTACTCATTGGGTCTCGTACAAAAAACGTGGTAGACGAGTTTGGTACTATGATAGTTTCGGTAATATTCCACCACCACGAGAAGTGATCGAGTATTTCCGCGACTGTAAAATCTATTATAATTACGGGCAAGAGCAACAATTTGGTACAACGAATTGCGGCCATCTGTGCTTAAAATTTCTGTATAAATAACAGCAACACTGACTAAGCGAGCAGTAGCGGTAATCATGTCGACGACGTTCAGCATAGAGGGTGTTGGAAATACGGCGAGTCACGATTTCTATCCACCTATTGAACTTCCTTCGGGGAAAATGTACGTTATCGGGATGGTGGGGTTTTATGGCTGTAACAGCATAAGAAACATTCACGCGGGAAACGATAAGTTTTACTATAAAACTGATTCAAATAGCTCAATATACTCCAAGGCAATAACAATTCCGCATGGTACTTACGAATTGGAAGAGATAAGCGAGTATATAAAAGCTCACATTCCTACAAGTCGCTTTAGTCTACGTGCAAATAACAATACGCTCAAGTGCGAACTTAATTGCGAATTTCATATAGATTTCACTCCAAGAGACTGCATAGGGCGCATGCTCGGTTTCGAATCGAGGATATTGGAAGCGAACGTTCTACATACATCTGCTTTAGATATTCAAATCATTAAGCACACTAACATTCACATAGAGTGCAATCTCATTACGGGATCCTATCGAAACGGAAATCGTGCTAAGGTCCTTTACGAAATAGACGTTTCCGTTCCACCAGGTTACCGCTTAGATAAAATTCCTAGTAATACTCAATATCTGGAAGTAAATACCAGTAGAATTAGCAATATAACTATAAAGTTGACGAATCAAAAGGGTGAACCGATCGATTTCGGGGAAAGTGAACCGTTTACAGTACGATTAGAGTTAAAAGAATATGGGGTTACGTATTAATCAAGGTCCATTGCCATCCTTCCTCAACGCTATAAATAAACAAGGTGACCGGAAATCGAGTTATTCTCAATCGAGACAGAACCCGGGCACGTTAACGCCAGTAGAAAAAATCTTTCTTGGAATCCATTGGCCTGAAAGTGCAAAATGGCGGCGGCAGCAGACTCGTTAAACGTCTTTCAAAGCGTACACTTTGACGAAACGATTGTTAAATCCGATATTCACACCTATCTTCCATACGGAGGATCTTCGGATTACGGACTTTCCAGTGAAATACGAATATTAATTCAAAATCAAGAGCTGATAAGCGCCACCTACGACAGTTTTTTGTACTTGGAAGGAAAAATTGAATGGAGTCAACCGGAAGGAGAGGGCGCCATCGTAAAGACATGCAACCTAACAAACAATTTCGCGCCATTCCTTTTCGAAGAAATCCGCTATGAGTTGGGTGGTCAGAAAGTGGATGTATGCAGGAATCCTGGTATTACATCCTCACTGAAGGGATACGTATCGTATACGTCTACTGAAAGCAAAGGTCTCAAACATTTGGGGTGGTCACCCACCGATGAATCCCTTCAAGTAGATTTCAATAAGAGCAACAAGGAGAAGCATTTCGCTGTTTGCATTCCGCTAAAACACATATTCGGATGCATGGAGGACTATCGACAGGTTATCGTAAACATGCGACAAGAATTGGTATTAATTCGTGCTAGAAGCGATGCCAATTGCTACATCGGTACCGCCGACGATGCAACAATAACATTAACAAAAATTCAATGGAAAGTTCCTCACGTGACCGTTAGCGATAGCGCCAAAATTAGCCTATACGAACGCATCAATAAGGATGCTATAATCACAATGCCATTTCGTCAATGGGAACTGTACGAATTGCCCGCTTTAAAACAGGCACAGTCGGATATATGGCCAATCAAAACTTCAACTCAACTAGAGAAACCACGATGGATAATTGTGGCATTTCAACGAAGCGGTAAAAAGTTTTCACACGAAGCAAGAGCGGCCAATTTCGATAACATCAATATTCGAAATTTAAAACTGCATCTCAACTCGGAAAGTTATCCGTACGAAGCGATGCATTTAGATTTTAATGCCAACAAGTACATCATTGCATATCAAAACTATTTAAACTTTCGGCGCGATTATTACTCGAAAGATGAGCATCAAGACGCCCTCTTTGACTATTTGTATTTTAAAAGTTGCCCATCTTCGTGCTGGACTGTTCAAAGCAAAACGAATCTCTGAAGCATTCGGCGGTAGATGTTAAGTTGGAAATGGAGTCGATGGAGGCCTTCGAGGCGGGAACGGTTGCCTATTGTCTGATCCTGCACGACGCACTAATTCAATACAATCCTCTGACCGGGGAAGTGAAGAAACTATAATTTGTATTTATTTAAAATGTATAAATAAAATGTAATGATAAAAAATGTTCGTAGTCTTATTTCAACCGCGACCCCAAAATGAAGGTAGTGATGCAGAAGCAAAAGCTGCTCGTTCAAAATCTCGACACGACGCCAAATGTGGACCACAAAAAAACCCATGGCGTATTACTTCCAAACAGCGTAAGATGCGTCATTTGTGGACCGTCCAATTGTGGTAAAACGAATACGATGCTCAGTCTGCTAACTGAACCTAATGGTCTTCGCTTCAAACACGTGTACGTCTATTCCAAATCGCTGAATCAAGACAAATATAGGGTTTTGGGGGAAATTTTGCAACCAATGAAGGATATTGGCTTCTTCACATTCAACAAGAACGCGGACATTATGGAGCCCAGTGCTGCTAAACCTAATTCGGTTTTTATCTTTGACGATATCGCTTGTGAAAAACAGGATAACATTAGAGCATACTTTTCAATGGGCAGGCATAACGCCATCGATTGTTTCTACTTGGGTCAGACGTATTCTAAAATTCCTAAACAATTGATTAGAGATAATGCCAACTGAATTGTCCTATTCGAACAGGACGACTTGAATTTGCGACATATTTATGAAGATCATGTCGCACCCATAATAACCATGCAGCTGTTTCGAGAGATGTGTTCGGAAAGCTGGCGAACCCCGTATGGGTTTATGGTGATAAATAAGGATGCGGATGTGCAAAACGGTCGTTTCAGGAAAGGCTTCGATCACTATATAATACCATGAAAACATGTTTATTGTTCAGTTCAACTGTAACAGCTTTAACAGCTTTACCAGCTTTTAACAGCTTTAATACCTCTAACAGCTTAACAGCTGAACGGCTTTAACTAACAGCTGAACAGCTTTAACCGCTGAACAGCTTAACAGCTTTATTGGGGGGAACAGACCCTGTTCCAGTTGATCTGTTCATTTGATATCGGTTTACCTGTTCCGTTGATCATGGATAATAAGGAGATGGCCTTGAAACGACGAATAGTTCAGGCGCGTAAAGCGATACAGCAAAAGTACAATCGTCTCAAAGCGGATCGTTTTATTAAAGAAGTGGAATTTGTACGAACGTATAAACCGCTAATTCAACCGCTAGCTCAGATCGTAAAGAAAATCGAACCGCCATCATCGGTTATAGAAACGAAAAAGGAGGAGCCATCAGAGGACGAAGTATTTACATCACCCCCTAAAAAACGTCAATCTCCTGTAAAAAGAAAGTCACCACAACAACGTACGACTCCTGCGATACCTTATTACTCGCGAATGAGACGAAGGCCCTCTTCCCTTACCGAGATCAGTCCGCTGGCTAGACTTCCCTACTTTCAAAAATATCCGCCAACTGATATTAGTCCTATGGTTAGACCTTTTCACCCCACGGCTACTCCATCATTGAGACAGCCGCCATCATTTCTACAGAGTACAGTGATAGGAGAGCATCAACTGGAGGAAGAAGAAGACGAGTCCTCTATTGCATCAGAATCATCTGCTTCATTACTTGATATGCAAGGTTCGCAAGCCTTTTTGGAACAATACAAACACCTACCACGTATATACGTTGAGCGCATGATAAGAGATACGAGTAATGCAATTGACACCACCTTTGGAATTCATTATAATGTCGAAACGGATAAGTGGAGAATGGGCAAGACTGAGGTGACGATAGATGACGAAGATTTGGTCATTAACGGGAACCGGTACAAAGGTACTGCGGGGCTATACGAACTTATCATCATGAATGAACCGGATGAATCGCTAGTATCCAAGCAGGATAGAAGTAACTATAAGCAGATAATAATAGCAACTCATGTCGCACGGCGCAATTACGACCCCACCGAACAGATTCGTGGCAATAAGAGCAAAAAGTATACGCTGATAATAAAGCCTCTACTGAAGGAGGAGGAAGCGGCGAATAGGGGGCGTGCGAAATCGGGAAGCGGTATTACTCTATTCAAGGAACTCGACCGACCGATCGAATACAAATACTGGAATAGCGTGCATGAATTGATTAGGGACCTAGAGGTTTTATGGGGTGAAAAAATGGCAGGCAACACAGGAGTAAAAAATGATATAATATCAATCGTGGAAGAGCTGTACGAGGAGGGTTACATACAAAAGCCTACGCAGCGATTTTTATCTCAACTAGTATAAATACCCCATTTCCGTCTTCCCCGCTTACATTCATCATGGATAAATTCGGACGTTCTCATACCCATGCTCAATTTGGAAAACTGTTAAAGACAAAATTTTCCATTACCAACGATACGATAAATGTGGAAAATAAGAGACTAAGTAATGTTGTCGACCCTATTGAACGTCATGATGCCCTAACCTTACAACACTACCTATCAACAAGACTGAATCTTAACGGAAACCGGTTAATGAATGTGGCCGATCCAGTAGACGATGGCGATGCCATAAATAGAGGATACTTCATGTATTACATGCAGATTGCGAAAGTACCTGTAGACGGTCTTCGCAATTACGTGGAGGCACTAGAGGAAGAGTTGAAGGCGGTCAAAGCAACCCTACATAAACTAATAGAGGATGCAGCAAGTGGTAAATGAGCTACATAAAGCAGCACGAAAAAACTTCGCACGTAGACGTACCATCATTAAGGGATTTGATGATCTTTGGCAAGCCGATTTGGCCGAATTTATACCTTACGCTAAACAGAATAAAGGCTACAAATACATACTGATAGTTATCGATTGTTTCTCAAAATATCTGTGGACGAGAGGATTGAAGACTAAAACGGGTGAGGAGGTGACAAAAGCCATACAGGATATTTTCAAAACTACCAGACGGAGACCGAAAAATCTACAGACCGATGCCGGGAAGGAATTCTATAACAAATCATTTGACAAATTGATGGCGCGAGAACACATTAATCACTATTCCACGTACAGTACAAAAAAGCTGCCATAGCCGAAAGAATAATTAGGACGATCAAAAATTATTTATACCGACAGTTTAGTCTACGTGGAAAATATGTATGGATTGATGCAATTGAATCAATCACGAGCGAGTATAATAATCGTAAAAATCGAACAACGGGGATGAAGCCGATCGAAGTAAAGGCCGATACACAGCTGAAGGCCTACAGACACATCAAGCTCTTTAACAAGAAACATCGTTTTAATGTTGGCGATGTAGTTCGAATTAGTAAGCACAAGAGTGTGTTCGCCAAGGGATATACTCCGAACTGGTCCAGTGAACTGTTTAAAATTGCAAAAGTCCAAATAACCAATCCCGTGACGTACTTGTTGGAAGACATGAAAGGAAAACCGATACTGGGAGGATTTTATGAGCAGGAACTGCAAAAAGCTAAGTATTCCGATATCTATTTGGTGGAGAAGGTGCTGCGACGTAAGAAAGATAAAGTGTACGTCAAGTGGTGGGGACTGGACGAAAAATCTTGGATAGAAAATGATAATATCGTATTGTAATTTTCGCTGTAAATTAATAAATAAAGAAAACAAAAGCTTTTTTGTACTTTTTTTATTTTGCTTTCCTATTACCATACAACATATTTTTCTTTTTTTTTAGTAAAGCTATCGTTATTGATAATTTTTTCAAGCATATCGTACGTTTTCTTATAATCACTCAGCAACGTTGAGGGCCATACAGTGCTATCTGGACCACACCTCCAACCAAGCAGAGCGTTATGATCTTGTGTGCCTCTCCTAATGTTCTCCAATAGCCACTCGTAGATTTTGCGATGGTAGTTATTTTGACGTGGATTAAAATCTATTTTAACGTGCGCCTCCTGGCAAACATCAATCAATATTTGCAGCGCATTGAAGTTGGCATACTCCGCAGCTGTACATATGGCTTCGTTAATAACTTGCGAACTATCCTTATAAATACTACTAATTACATTATCTACACTGTTTCCTCTTAAATTTACTATAAACATTTCAAAATGCATTGATACACTAGGAGTATGAACATCAGCAAAACGATCACCGTTTACTCGTGAATAATGATTCATTAGATAGTCAAGTTCGATCTTTTTGTGAAATAGTAATTTAACCATTTCTTTACACACATTTTTCGCTATAGCACACCATCTAAAACACTCATCTGGAATAACAATATTCTGTAAAATATTGTTAATGAGAAAGTAGGTGTCGATAGAAAAGGATGATGTGTTTAAAACGACACTCTTCAAATGTGCAAAGTATATTGAGCTTGACGCAAAAAGGATTTCTTGTTCCAATCCTCGATCGCCGCCACCAGTGCTTGTCATCTTTATAGGGTAAAAACACACAACTACAAAAAGGAAAGGATAGACACCAAAATTGATTAAATAAGAGGTTGTGGAACACACTGTTAAGTAGAAAAGTTATATCCCCAAGGGAGGGTGTTAATACAATCTAAACTAATTTGTCGTTTATCATCATACGGACTTAAAACCACCTTATTCTGTTTGATCGTGAATACTAAATGTTTTCGGGATTTTATTAAATATTGAGGCCGTGTTACTACCGCATTGTTAAATATGCTGTTTTTATAGTCCTCCAAAGTTATTTCCCGGATACTGGCATAAGTTGAACCTTTGGACCTCTTGAATACCTTACCGTCCACGAGATAAGAGTACATTTTCGCTCTAAGCCCTACAAACTCTAGCATTATTTTTCCATTGTTCTCGTCCTTCATCAGCCCGGGGACTTTTTTATTAACCAGGGGTATGCCAAAAACGTTATTATGATTATAATTCGACGTATCAAACTTATCGATGTTTTCTCTTATGGATTCGTAAATGTCTGGAACTGAAAATGAGTAGATCAAACTATCGGTGTCGGTATATAATAGTTTTGCGCAATCCTTGAACTCTTTTAAAACGAAATTGTAATGAAAATCATAAAGAATAGTTTTTGATACATCTAATACGGTTAAGCCTGCATAAATGGGTTTGTTGAGCAGTACTTCCAAACGATTCATTTCTATGATTGCTAGATCTTCATTGTCATCGAAAAGCATACAGCTTTTAAAGTTTGGTTTGGATATATAAGCACCGGCGCCGTACCTACCGCCCCACTTGTTTACCAAATGCACATCTTTATATTTCCTTACGTTCTCCATCAATTTACCAAATACACAATTTACCATTAGTTTATAAAAATTGATATCGAATTCATTCGTAGATTCTTGTCGCTTTTGCGTATTTAAATCGATATACTTTTTTAACCAAGGCGATTGTCGAAATCTTAATACGCGATTAATTTTATCGAGTCGTAATCCGTGCTTTATGTACTGCTTTAAATTTCTGTAATGTAAAACGTAGTTCTGTTTTGAATACAATGTCAGAAGTAATTTCTTAAATTTACCATTGGGGGGAGTTCGGTGTTCGGGCGCAAGTGGAAGATCTTTATGAAAGGAGTGGATATTCGTGGGATAATTTAGATCACAATCTAAAATGTAGCCGATTTCTGCGTTATCGGGGTGGTTCAATATATCTAACGTTTCAAATGAATCCTCATCTACAAAGGAAAACTCTCCGTACGGCAAAAATTCGCACATTGTGGCGCCATATAGAGAATTTACATCAAAATACATTAAGTAGGTCGATTCAAGTTCGGGGCGGTAACCTTCCTTCATATACTTATTATTAGCCTTCGCGTATCTCGTAGAACATTGCGTTATACCACCGCGAATTCCTCTTTCGATGAACATTACTTGATCTATGTCAGTTAAAAGCTCTAATTGAACGTCGGTAATTTTCAACATCGCGTCGAATGCAAGACCAGGGGCGCTAAAGTAGTGAAGAGGGTCCAATTTATAAGTCTGTAGACATGTATTGCGAAAATTTTCAAAAATATCCGCCAAAAGCAACACGTCAGTTTTCAAATACAAATCTGAAAATTGTCCGAGAGTCTCTATGGAAAACGAGTTCCATATATTTAAAGCATGAGTGTAATCATCTTCGCTAATTTCTTCACCGCGCAATGAACTGAAGAAGTTATTTTTAGGAGGTAAACAGCGCTCATTTAACTTTTCAAAGCAATCGACGTATTCATATGGGAATACACCTTTCCGTGTAAGTAACTCGAATTCGGATTCACCGCCGACATACTCCGAGCGCGTTATATTTTTTTTGTCCTTACTTAAATAGGACGCAAGCTTATCAATGCTACTACTCATAAAGCGAAAGGAATCTATAAATCTAAAAATAATCTTCGTATCTTGCACGTGTTTCGAAAAGGAGATATACTTCTCTTTGTTTAAAGGTAAAACTTTTATTTGGCCAGGTATAGCGGTTGCAAGTTCGCGGATAATGAAATGGGCATCGTACCCACTGAGATTATGAAAGACCACAGGGATCGCGTGACTGTTTTGGTAGTTTACATTACAGGACTGGTGCGAAGCAGAGCGATACCGCGAAGTGAAATGGCAATGATCCCTACAACGAATTTCATTTTCCAAAAAAGGTTTCTCACAAATATGACAATGGGTGGCGTTTTTGAAATCTTCCTCTTGAGCTTCACTCAATGTTTCCATCGGTAGGGGATTGTTAATAATTGCATTAGCCCAGAGCGCGATGTTGTGTAGATTGTTTACAAACCACGATACACAATCCGCGCCTCTGTATAACGAGAATCGCGATAATGAATTGTCATATGCACATTTGAGATAAAAAGCTACGCTGTAAGGTACGTGCTTTTGAAATAGTTTTGTGTTTTCCCCACTACCGCAAACGGTATCACAATTCTCCAGAAGGCATTCAATATCTGCATAAATCGCGAACGGAACTTTTTCCTTATTAGAATAATGAGAGAATTTTAAAATTTTCTCCGATTCGGAAGGTACTCTTACCGCACATTTATTTATGTCATGACAACGAACCGTGTGCTTTTCCAGTAGGCGATTCGATGAAAAATGATTTAAACAAATATTACAGAAAAACTTTGCGTGTCCCCTATTGGATAATTGTGACGATAGTAAACGGGATAAATTTTTAATCCACGCAAAGTGAAAGTAATTAGTATTTTTTGGGCAAATACGATTTTTTGGAGCCTTATTGTTATTAGAAGATAATACCAATAAATTGATTGCGTTTGCCCGCGCTTCACGATTTTCACTCAACATGAAAGGAAGGACTTTTCTCTTTTCTAAGCAATACAAATTAATGGCAAGATTATTCAATCTTTCGAATTTTTTTATATCGTTTAGTTGAATGGGAAACGTAATGGGGCCACTATTCAAAACGGTATCGAAATGAGGATAACTAGAAGGTCTATCGGGATTACGTTGCGCTGGATAAAGAGCAGAGACTATTGACCACAAAAAACAATACTTGTCGTTATTTTTAACATTAATAATGGCTTTCTTACGCGCTATAAATGGAGGAAGTCTTACGTAGGTGCTAAAGCTTCCCACTCGAATGGGTACGTATTTATTTACGTTTATTTTTAAATATAAAACCTCTATTAAACTCCAATTTGATAACTCTTCCTGAAACAAATCTAACTTTGATCTCAATCTGTCAATGACCTGAGTCTGATACCACTCTTTTAGATTACTACCTATATCGAGAACGCTATTCCTTGTGGCAAACGTTTTCAGGTCCACATTAAGATTTTGAGGATGTAAAAAATCACAGGCGAGCACTACGTTTACCTTAAGCATAGATTTTCTTAGCATGGGTTTAATTTTTCGTACAAGGTTGTTAAATGCCTTATCCAAGAAAATAAATGGATCTTTGTAGATCGTATTCACAATAATTCCAGTAAGCATTCTACCTTTAAAGCAAGAATTTAAAGTCTGCCAAATTAGAGGGTGTGAAGAGGGGGCGGCGGCAGGTATTCCACAACCTCTTTTAAGCGAATTATCTTTTAATTGTTGCCGTAACTTGGCCAAATAAAATTTCAACGTTCCAAGATTAGATTCTAATCTAATAGGATTTTCAACGTGACTATTCAAATGGATGTTATTATTAATAGCATTTTGTAACAAAGAAATATTTTCCCTTATTAGCCTTATATGCCTCAAAATTTCGTGCTTATGTTTTAATAATGCAATAGCTTTTCGCGTTAGCTTAACTATTTCACTACTAAGACTCGCAACGGACATCGGTTCCATTTTTACCACTTACTAGGTATAGCTAAAAAAAAAGGAGGGTTTGTTATAATAGCAGATATCTCTTGGAGACTATCCTTGAACTTTTACAGAAGCTTTTTGCACTCGACACACTTGTTGATAGCGATAAACTCGTCGCGGACGGTTATCGCAAACTATAAGCACGCGCGAGTGTTTGAAAATGCGAATAATCCGGTTAGCTCTGATTGCCACCTTATATAGCGTAAGTGGCATAGGGGGTTTCTGCAGGTGTTCATACAAAGACGTCTATTGATTCCCAGAATCATCTATCGTTTTCTCACTTATTAACACGTTTCGTCCTTAGTTTCTCGCTAACGACATCAAGACTTCTTTAATATATAGGTTCAAATTTGTTCCGTAATTATTAGTTAACGTCAAGCGCGCACATAATGATGCCATCACGCTCAAAACTTTCAATAAAAAAAATCTGAGCCGATGCGATCCCCTACACCGCCGCCGCCACCACCAATACAACCATCAACCGAAACAATGGAACCCTCAGTCGTAAATTAAAAAGGCCAAAAACGATCGTAAGTTTTTACCAACAAAAAACGAATTTCACATAGTAACATTCTATCGATTACAGACAAAGCAGGGATGGCTCAGGGGGTGGCCACAAAAAATCTCAATCTTATTGAGATTGACCTGGAAGAAAGGGGATTCCGCCCGGAAAGACTCTCCTCGTCTCCATCTTTTGCGACGGGGGCACCAAGGACGCCGAGAGAATTGGCCCTGAAAACATATGGGTGGCTAAAAAATATGGAGCCCATTTACCGGTCTAAATTGATGGATGCTCGAAATCATACTGACTTACAGCGCCGGCTAGATACTTCTACAAAAGAAGAAAAGCGGCTGCAATTCATTGAAGATTTCTTAAAATTTGTAAAAAAATAATAGGTACTTGTGTTTGTCAATGAATAAAGAGATAATCTGTTTATTTGTTGTTGTTGTGTGTGTGTGTAAAACGACGTTAGCCAGGTAAATAGTTGGGAGAGTGGAAAACAACCAAAACAAACTGTGCAGCCGCCAAAAAATGGACGGATGCATGTTCTAATCAAAAGCCCTTTATAGTAGTGCGTACTAAGTTGTATATCAAGAACGTACGTGAATGAAAACACAATGAAGATTTTCCACGCTAAGTTTTTTTTATAAGCACGGGCGTTGAGTGTTCGTTATTCAATGGGCACGGGTCTTACGGCAATGCGTACTAAGTTGCATATAAGGAAGATTTTCGGTCCTTTTTTTTAGCACGCCAAAGTGCGTTTATTGGCAATAAGCAACAAAACATAATAAGATCAACATGAAGATATCTTTTATTCCTTTTTACGGTATTCCTACAATAATACAAATTAAGTACACATAGAAATTATACGAGCAGTTGCGTGTGAGCGAGAAAATTCCATTGCAGATTTTTATTTGTATGTAGTCGTACTCTACTTAATTTGCGCTGCACTTCAAACACCTCCAGGTCCCATTTGAATTTTTTAATTCTCCTTAACAAATCGTCTATGCGTATTTTTCTTCGATGGCGGTCTTCGGGATCAATCATCATTACTTTTGTCATTTTCTCTGATGCCAGTATAGAAATGACTTGTAAAACGTTCACTCATGTCCTTTATACTTGATTTTAGTGAAGAAATGAACCCACGAATTAGCAACACTCAGAACCATCAGGAAACGGTTCAATCACATACACAACTAGACACAAACCAGCGCAAGTTTAAAAGGAAGCAGTTTAGTTCAGGTGAATAACCTTTAGCGATGAGTAACCGAAATCAATAATCAATCAACACGAGCAATACCCATGAGGAGAATCCACTATATGAGAATAGCAGTTTCAAACCTAGTTACTTTTCTAGTGACTTGAAACTAGCAGAGTTTCAAACCTAGTTACCTTCGCACATCTAGTGATTTTCTGAGTTTGAATCGGTCTTATCACTAGCAGAGTTTCAAACCTCTCTAGTGACACTTTAGTTCAGGACACAACCCGCGTTCAACTCTTAGGTCGGACACAAACCTCCGATACTTTAGCTCAGACGCAAACCTCGACCCCCTTGACGTTAGCACTGGCGCAAACCTCGCCAGCAGAGTTACTTTTCTAGTGACTTTTTCGTGTCTAGTGACTTTTTGATTTAGAATCGGCCCCTATATCACTAGCAGAGTTTCAAACCTCACGCCGAGTTTCAAACCTCTCGTGACCTTCTAGTGACTTTGAGCAGAGTTTCAAACCTAGTTACTTTTCTAGTGACTTTTCTAGTGACTTTTGAGTTAGAATCGGCCTTATAACACTACTGATTACCTCATGTAGTTTTTTCAAACTACGTTTTAAAAATAATATCGTCTAAATGATGGCCTTGCCGGGCAATACAGATATTGAGCCTTTCGTGGAAGTTTCGCATGACTTTCTCAAGTGTGGTGGAGGTTATCTGGGCGATTTCTCCCTCGATTGCGGTTTTGAGGTCTTCCAGGGTCCTTGGACGATGTTTGAAAACCTCGGCCTTGAGGTAACCCCATAGATAAAAATCACAAGGGCTTAAATCGGGGGAGCGCGGGGGCCACTGAATGGGCTCATGCAAGGAGACCACCTGCCCGGGGAACATCTCCTGGAGAATAGCGCGTGAACGACGGGCTGTGTGTGCTGTAGCACCATCTTGTTGGAACCAGAAGCTCTCACGTTCATGTTCCTCACCGAATTCTTCGATTTTTGGCCTCAAAAAATTCTCAAGCATGTCACAGTACCGATCAGAGTTCACAGTAATCGTGACACCACCCTCCTCAAAAAAATAAGGCCCAATGATGCCTACAGACGACAGTGCACACCAAACTGTGACCTTGGGGCTGTGAAGGGGTCTTTGGTGAAGCTCTCGAGGGTTCTCAGCTGCCCAATAACGGCAGTTTTGCTTATTCACACACCCTGACAGATGAAAATGAGCTTCATCGCTAGTCCACAAAACCGCAGTGGGAGGCACTTGTTGAAGGATCGCCTCACAACATTCCACACGTCGCCCCCAGTCTGTTGGGGACAATTCCTGGGCAACCATGATCTTGTAGGGGTGCAAATTGAGGTCAGTATGCAAAATCCGCCTCACTGTTCTCGCCGAAATCTGAAGAGCAGAAGCATGTTTTCTCGCAGAACGCGTAGGACTCTGTTCGATCGACGCCCTCACTCGAGCAATGTTTTCAGGGGTTCTAACGGTGACAGCTGGGCCTTTCTTCTTTGAATTTAGCGCAGATCCTGTTGCTCTAAACTTTTGCACCCAAGACAAAATTGTTTTCCGGTCGGGAACACTAGCAGACGACGACAAACTGTACCTTGTACGGAATGCCCTCAAAGTAGCAGTTACAGATTCACCATTTTTGAAAAAAGTCTCGATAATGAACGCACGCTGCTCACCTGACCACGGCATGGTAACGACTGAAAACTACATCACTCACCGCTCCGAACGAGACCTACCCCACTCCTCTACAACCGCCCATATCCCAACAGCAGTTTTTTTTAATGTGGGAAGTTCCCGTGCCCCACCCTGTATATCTTCCTCTGATTTGAAAGACTCCACTATACAATTTATTAAAACACTTCTATTTAAATTACTGGTTTGCTTTTGAAAAGGCATTTTAGATTTAAAAAAATTATCTAGTACAAAAATTCTACTCACGTGATATGATATAGGTAGCAGTACTTAACAAAGTAGTGATACTACTCACTCTTTCGGAAAAAAATTTCTTTAAAACACTCTGTAAGCTCTGATACCACACACTACACGACTGAAGACTTCCAGTAGGTATAATAAACAAATTCTTTCATTCATGTTCCAATACACCTTCTTTGGAAGACTAATTGCTCTCATCGTCATTAGGGTTAAGCGATTCATTATGTACCTATTTCCTGTAATTAGTTTAATCGATCTAAATCCTATTCAAATCTTCCAAATATAATGGCGAAGGGAAATTTTCTAATTGAATGTAATTTAAATTTTACTATCCCTATCTTAATTGTGGAAGTTGAATGAAAGTTTGAATTTAATACACTTACGTTTTCAACTAGATTCACTTAATTACATTGCAACATTTTAAAACAATGAATAGTGACGCCAGAATGTCGTGTTTTTGTTCAAGGGGAAAATTAATATTAAATTTCATTTGAAGTCAAGTCAGAATTACGAGTACCTACGGGGTGTCAATTTTAAAACTTGCAGTCGGCCATATTTTCCAAAGTAAAGAAGGTATTTAAAATTGCTCAAAACCGTTTCGGGGATATCGAGGGGCAACCAGAATGACGTTATGAGTAACAACACCCCCCCCCCCCTCTTCAAAAATCCTAAATGGTATAACCCTATACTTGTGACACATCCTTGGAAAGCTACTGAAAAATGCTTTCCAGTGGTACCAATAAAGTCGATATTCATTAAGACAATTTAACAACAAAAATGTAATAATTAACAAAAAAAACTAAATGTTGTCATTGAGGGATTTATGGCAAATTGGCCAAGAACTTCAACCTGAACTGTTTCATTAAGCAATCTTGGTTGCTTTCTTTTTTATTGAGTTACAGTACCTACAGCTGAACGTGTGGAAATAATATTCATTTATGCGGCTCCGAAAATCGATCATCTTTTAGAACAGCTAGAACGTTATAGTCATTCCGGGAGAAATAAATGTAAGCCATGCCTATGATCAAGATTTGGTCGCTAAATTCCAAGAAACGGGTGTCACCCTGTATATCTAAAATGCTGAGTAAGAAAGAGTTGGCCCGTTTTCATATTCTTATTAGCCTTGAAGGTTGAAGTTACTCTTTGGTTGAAGCTTGATTTCCTATTTTTAGGTTGTACTACATTTTTACCACCAAAATTGCAGTCATTTAATGTTAATATTCAATTTCAAATATTCAACGATTATATCCCATTATATCCCTGGTTGGTCTCTAAACTCAAAAATTTTAACTTGGAAGCCCTACTCCCTGTGTTAAGAGGCCGTCGTACGCGCATGAAATATAGTTACGCATTTTGGTTCAGCTCTTAGCAATTTTTGCAAAAACAGTGTTAGTTAGTAACATCATCACAGTCACGTTGGATTCTAAAACTTTTTTCTATAGGTACTTTCTCTTGTAACAGATTTTTGATATTTTGTAAATATTAATAACTACGGCACCCGAAAATACCATAAATATCAAGTACTTACTTACTTCTACAATTATTTATGCAAAATTGGATTAAATCAAAAATCTGTTACAATAGAGGCATAGATGTGTCCTTTATCTTTACTGTGGTACCTAACAATACAATTTACTCAAAATTTTATACTAAATCCCACACCTCTACACGCTATTCGATTCATATAATTTCTATTGAAGCGCTTCCCTAGTCGTATGCAGAGAACGTCCTAAGACCATTGAGTACTAATCATTCACTCAACGCTAAAACGGGAAACAATTTTGTAAAATCATGGTTTTATTTTTTGAAGCATCTCAGTCCATGTGTGATTGTGTGTTGCAATATTTTTGATTTCCATCGCTACACCGCATTTTTTTACTATCTATGTGTCGAAAAAACAGGACAATTTTGTGGTTTTCCGGAACAACGGAACATACAGCGCGTTGCATCGACAGGCGGGACATATGAAATTCCATGGAAATTTAAAGCAGGTTAATTATTGGCTTCCCTAATTATTTTGGAGGAAAATCTATTTAGGGTATTTGAATAGCATTAAAATCCGCATTTTTTTGATAATTCTATCAACTATTGATTTTGTGGGTATCGGTCTGTTCAGGTACCTACCTACTGAGCAGCAAACATGTCTGATATCTGTCGATAACTATTTCCTTGATAATACTATTTTTAATCATCAATACTTTCTCTTCAGTCGTGTAATTCATGGCTAATAATAGAAATAAAGCATTAAATTTCAGTATGACAACTTCATTTGCCATTCCGAATATTGTCGTTTTGGCTTCCGTATGTTTATTCTCGTTCGTGTGTGATGTATTCAACTGAAGGAAACGTTGATATTGTCAATTGGTATAGTGCTCGTAACAGTTTAAGAAGCCTAAGAGATTTATTTTCTGTGAAGCCAAAGCAACAATGTTCATATTAATGACAGCCAGAACTTGATTTGTTTTAAAAAGTTATTTTGGATGCATAAAATTAGACGCCCTTCAGTAGGATTTTGTCATTTTAAAGTAGACATAGGGAAAAATATACCTACGTAAATCCCTATGTCTACTTCTTAATAAATAACACTGTCCCTATATAAAAATGAAATTCCGAAATTTATGTACGAGCATCACTTCTGAACGATTGCATCAAATTAGATAGTTTTTTTGTTGTACGTCTCGGTGCTATGGCCGTTATCGAAACATGTGAAGCTCCAAGGCAAGCAAATAGGAAACCCTTTTTCTAAAAATGAAAGCAAAGAAATGCACGCAAAAAATGCAAACGTTACTAATTAATTAAGAAATCTTTGTCTTTCCCAAATTCATTTTTATTCTTGTTGTTGGCTTATACCGGGTGGTGCCTAGCGCGACGCAGCATAGGGATTTCAATGGTAATTTCTTTATAGTCAATTACTAGCTCCCCTAATTATTTTAGAGCAAAAGTCTAAATACGTTTTTTTTAGAGAAAAAAATACTGCATCTGTTCATACTATTACTTATAATTTTCCGTTTTTCAAAACCGTAGAAATCGACAAAATAAAAAGGTTCATTTTACAATAAATCAAATATGCCTTGGAATTACCTAAAAAAACAGAGATCACGTTTCATTATTTGCCTTTGACGTATATTAAATTTATACTTGTTTATAAATTAGTTAAAGAACTGCAAGTGCAATAACGTTCAAAATTTGCGTCAAAACCATCAGGAAACGACAATACATTCAACGTTTTGGCTGCAGTAGCGGAAAATCCAAATATAAGTTTAGGAACAAATCTTCTTCAAATCAGTTTTTTTTCTTCGATTATGTAGGTACTCTGATCCCGAAAAATGATAAACAAATAGTATCTCATGCAGCGCAGATGCAGTGTACATTCTCTAAAAAACATTACCCTAAGATGCCTTTTATTGCGTCGGTTAGTTGAAACAGAATTAAATATGAAAATCGTTGGACGTCAAACAACGATAACTTAGATGCGATGCGCTTGTAGTTTGTTGAAAGATTCCACAGCATCACTGATTTGTTAAAATCTAATTTTTTATTTTGCCGATTTCTACGGTTTTGAAAAATGGAAAATTATAACCAAAAGTATGAACAGATGCAGTATTTTTTTCTCTGAAAAAAACGTATTTAGACTTTTGCTCTAAAATAATTATGGGAGCTAATATAATTGGCTATAAAGAAATTACCATTGAAATCCCTATGCTGCGTTGCGCCAGGCACCACCCTGTATATGTTTCGGTCATATAACTTTAATGGCCATTATCAAAAAATCAAAATCAAAAAATCGCTGCTTAACAAGTTACCATAGGAACGTTGCGTTGATACGACAAACCCTATGCTATCGTAACTAAAATAATTTGGAAACTGTCATTGCTAGTGTCATAATTTTGGCGATGGGTGACAAAGGTGTATTTGATATTGATAAAAAGCAGCCAAACTAGGTAAAGAATTAATACCACCGAAATCCAAAAAACTATATCAGCAGCAGTACGATGCGTTTAAGAAGTGGTGCCACATTCAAAATGTGGAATAACCTACTGAAATTGCCTTGTTAGTAATTTCATCTTTCCGTCCAAATTTAATCCCGGTGGGACAAAAAGTGACACTTCAGTACTTGTCATAATGGAGTGAAGTTGTCACTTTAGTCTCGGAAGTACGAAAAATATATTTGGGAAAGACAAAGATTTCTTAATTATCAAATATAAAAATATGGATCATCCACTTCATTACTAATTAATTTATGAAAATAATCGATATAAAATATAAATTCGTAACTACCTACTTACCCTGCTTTAATCTTCAAATTCTATTTATCAAACAGGCAAGGTTTGCCGCGATTAATTCCAACCTGTATCCCTTTGAGAATCTGAGGCCGACCCTATGTTAAACCATAAAGGGATTAAATTTACCACATTTTAGGGAAATAATTTAAGATTTACTGTAATAACTTACTATTAGTATAGGTACGACGAGGTACCCGTTCGTGACCTCTTCCTCTCGCCTGGG
This sequence comes from Photinus pyralis, assembly GCF_008802855.1. Taxonomy (NCBI): domain Eukaryota; kingdom Metazoa; phylum Arthropoda; class Insecta; order Coleoptera; family Lampyridae; genus Photinus; species Photinus pyralis. The sequence goes on along the minus strand of NW_022171288.1, from coordinate 38,566 downwards.
GACGGATGGAAGCTGTGCAGAAAGGAATCGGGAAGTACTTTACGATTACGAAGTCGCTGATATACGTAAACATCTAGGTAGATTTTAACAAGTTGCGAATCTATTTGTCAGTGAGTTCCTGCATAATTTAACGATCAATTGAACTTATACCTGTGAAAATTGATCGTGATTATATGAGTTGTCCAATCCAAATAATTATTGTTTACTATAATGTAGATGTTTAGAGCTCTAAAGGCCACCCCAAAGCGGGTGGGCATAGGCTCATTCCTCATTGGCCCTACCTAACCGGCAACTGTGGTATTGATCCACAACCCGCAAAAAGAAAAAACACAAATATAATTTCTAAGTTGTTACAAAAACTGAAGCTTCCCCACGCTATTAGGAAACAAACAAACATATATCCCAAAAAGAAAATCATGTCAGGGTGGAGAATCGGCTTGTTGTAGAACGTATCCCAACATTTAAATGTGTTAGGGCTCTTCTGATGAGCAAAAATCTTTGTTTGATGCAAGAAACATTCCCAACATCAATTTTTTGCAGATTGTTGCTATCAGCTTTCGTATATCCACTTTCCATTCTTACTTGGGTTAAAAAACTAAACTTTAGGATAATACGTTCTGGTGGTCTAGTAGTACAATTATTATTGGTGATAGCACGACTTTCTGAAAATTGAACGAGTGCATATAAGTGCTTATAAGTCAATGAGAGAATTTAGTGTCACCTTTATGCACGATGAAAAATACCTATAGGTACAAATGTGTTTTTTGTTTTTATTTTGTTACAAATATATAGTACAATAATACAATATATACAATGTTATAAAATACGTTTATTTACACATATACACTACCATCACCAATTAATAATACCTATACTACAATAATAATAACTAAAACTACCCACCACCAATTTTTACAATATGTGCGTATTTACAATAAAGAATTAAATAAAGTTAATCCCGCCATATTAAGGTGAATTCCGTCCCTGTAACAAAAAAATTGCATTTAAAACAAATGATTTAATACAATCCTGGTGTACTTACTCTTCGAAGTACTGCTCTTGGTCTCCCACCACCACAGCAATATCGATGAGTCTTATGTGAACTGCAAAGCAAAAATGAAATAAATACACAAAAATATCAATCATATTCATTAACTTACCATTTTTATTCGCCACACTCCTTAAAAACTCGTTAAATTGGACAGCAACGTCTTGCTGCAGTGGAGGGAGTTTTATAGTGGGGTAAGTGCACAGATTGACTCGAATCTTGCACCTTTTCAAATCTTGCAACAGCCGGTGCATCCCTACGCGAATGCTGCGGATTTTTGCATTCTGTAATCAAAAAGAACCCCGTTTATAAATGTTTATATACAACAGCAGATATGTACTTACCCTGCGTATATCATTTCCGCCAATCAAAACGATCACCTCTCGGCCCAGCTGGTACCTATACTCCTCGCCCTGCCGCAGGCTTCGAAGGACTCTCTTCCGGAGCTGGCCAATCGTTTGACCACCTATGGCCAACTCGACAAAAACCCTTCTGCGGTTGGAACTTACAGAAGTATAGGTCGAGGCTCTTCGGCCCAACTGGGCAGTGGCCAGTCTCCTGAGGTTAGAATCTCCCAACAAGGTCACTTCGTTCTGAAACAAAATAAACCATGAGTTAGATATAAAACAGGGGGTTATTATAGTGTGTGGTAAATTACACAAGACGTAAAAACAACATATTAAGAACATGACATAATAGTACTAACATTATTAATGACAAGCATCGTTCGTTCCTCCAGGCTCCAATTCCACACAATTTACAATTTTATAGGTAGGTACGTACCGGTCAGACTATGAAGAACTGAATGAATTAAAGTAATTTAGGCCGCCTATTTATACCAAATACTAACAATAAACGTGATTACGATTTGGAAGCTATTAATTACTGCACAATTAGTGAAAGTGAAAAGGTCTTTAATTTCATTGCTGGAGATTACGATGTTTTTTGTGACATGCTCCTCTGCATTTAGGGCCATTAACACCTCCCCGACATAGACTATCATATTTTATTTGTTTTTCTAAGAGGCATTAGGTACCTTATAAAAAGTTGCTATCAATAGAGTTGATGTCCTTTGCAGTAATTGCAATGATGAAAACAACATCTGTAGGTAGGTACTTGAAAAAAGTTAGATTATCGGTGTTAGTTTTATAATTATATACCCTTTTCTCTTTTACTATCATTTTTTTTTCAATGATTTGTGCGTTTTTTCGAAATTTTTTGGAAATACACTCATTTAGATAATAAATCCCTTTTTAACCATGAGTAACTGTTCTTTGTTTATACCTAATACTGTTTGCAGTTATAAAAAATGCGATGGCTTCATTTCTTTAACTGAAAAACCATTTTTCTTGTTCAGCAATGGATTTCGTACAGAAAACTATGAGTTTTCAATTATGTACCTACATCCCGATACCTAAAACGAACAAATTTTGTAGAAACGGAAGAGCTCGGCGAATTTGTGCAGCTATTGTAGATACTACCCTCAATTTTCTGTGTTCAATCCATTGTCGAACAGAAAAAAGGGGGTTCATTCAAAAAATTAAGGTTTCTCAATTAAACATCTGCAAAAATTACCGTGAACTCCAGAGCACACGGTATACATTTGGTAACAATTGCAATTGTTACATATTATCTAAGTAAAGTCTTATTGACTTAAACCCTGAAAAAATGTCTTATTTGCTTTATAAAAGGAAATTTATAAGTGGCAATTTTGCGTAAATTGAGGAAGTGAGAAAAAATTAGGGCATCCATGCGAGTCAAACCTCGTATACATTTGAAAATATTTTAGTCAAAACGGGCTTATTGAGTACAGATAATACATGCATAAATTTTTGTGGCATCATGCTTATAATGCCTTGCCGTTTATGGATACATAGATGCTGTATCCAATCAGTAGTACATTGGATGTTTATAGATATGAATGTACTTGGTTATTAAAAACCTAAGGGCAATAATGAGAAAAACAGTAAAGGGTTGTCACCATATCGCACATCTAGTTCAATAGTGCCGCAAGTGCCAACACAACAATGTTAGAGTACGTGCAAATAAAGTTAGTGCTGTTTAGATATCCAACCATAACAATTGCATATTACTATCGATTTTTGTGCGCCTTGTCATACATTGATTATTTAATGTGATACTTTGATTTTAATTTATACCATTATCAATGGATTAATTAAAAGTATAATTTTGTTAGTTGTGGCCATATTGCGTCCACCACTTTTGAACCACCCGTGCATAAAACCAAATAGTTTTCTAGTAGTTGTGGCGTTATTGCAGTAAATTACTAACTGAAATATTTTTTTTATTCAAAAGTAAAAAATATATAAAAGTATATAAAAGCACGTTCATTATACTCTAAAAAAGTTAAACGATTACTTTTCACCAATTATGTTATTATAGAACCCATGGTACACTTTTTTAATAGCATTTTTTGCACATAAATAAGCAAGATGTTCTTTAGTTTTTTGAGATATCGATGGGGCTTTTACAAAGGCCTTTTCGGGATAACATGCGCTAATGTCAATGCAACGCCTTAGTTTTTCCTGGATGTTAATTTGTTCATATTCAAGGAAGTCAAAGTCAGTTTTATAAAAAAACGACGTTGGATAATTTTTTTCTACGCGTAGAACTTGAATCTCATTCCACACAACCTTTTCTTGTTTGGAATTAATTGAAAAATTTTTCCCAATTGTGTCGCTAAATTTTTTAAAATCCAGAAAATCTTCTGTGGCAAGTTCATTCACGATGTAGGGTGTACCTTCTTTCTTGGCCGCTCTGATAATTGGAGCCCATTGTGACGGTACATAAATAGGGCCACTTCTTAGTACTCTACGCTTCTGGCGCTCAATACTGGCGTGCATTGAGTCTCCTTCATTTTGGGTATGGCCTACCGTAAGGAATTTATGTGTAATGCTTTTGACATCAAATTTGTTAACTGCGCAGAGATACATAGAAACAATCATTTTGTTCTTATTTTGCCCTACGCAGTTGTCGGAATAGAAGATGACATCTTTTCCTTTGCACTCCGTTTTTAAATAATGTAATATACAAGTTGCTATTTCATTAGCACCTCTATTAGCAATCGCCTCATGCCAAAAGTAACAAAACCCTCTTTTCGATGGTATTTCAAAAACTGTGAAGTTCAAACAATTTAAACGGCATTTGTAATAAAATGTGGAAACATCTCCACAAGGCGTCGGTAAAACCGCTTGTAAGTCAAAACAGGCTATTTTAAAGGAAGAATCTTGTTTTCCTTTCTCGACGTCTCGAGCCTTTTCTTCTCTACTCTTGATTTTGTTGTTAATGTGCCGTTCGTATCCTTTCTGAAGCGACAATCTTTCGTCTGTATCAGAATTTTTAAAGGTTTCGCAAATTGCACATTGGTCCTTTTTAGGTTGGAAAAATGATATGTTAAATTGGGTTTTAAAAATGTGTTCATAGGTACATTTTTTGGCAACTGGCAACCCTTCAGCCTCTTGCTCGGATTTATAGTATCGATACATTTGCGCTATCGTTAAAGATCCGTCTATGTACTCACGTGTCGTCTGTGCTCTGAGATAATGAGATTCTATTCGTTCAAAAGAGTTGATGTGAGCAACAATTTTTTCTTTAATCGAAGTATTGATTGTTTCCCTCTTATTGAAGTTTCCTCTTCGATCTCTTTCTATCAGAGCATTACCATTCGATTTTTTCCATGTTGTCCTTATAAACTTATCACCAATGTCCAGGGTGTTCATGAAAAATGTTTTACACACTTGTATTTTAATTCCTCGCAGCGTCAAGTAATAACACAAATTTTCACTGCGATTACTTCCCTCAATGGCTCGACGGTATTTTACTTTTAGAGTTTCCATGTGACTACTTACAAATTGTCTTTGAAGAGCATTATCTCCTTGTTTCCAAAAACAAGTGTGAATAGTTAGTCTATCAGCATCGGTAAATTTAGTAGTACACGCTGACCTGCATTTTGTTGTACAAGGAGGTTTTAAACGTTTTCCAGGAATCTCCCTATTACCTTCAGACACATAGGGCAAACCTGAATTTACCCTCATTTTTTTCACGTTCCTTTTCCAAGTTTCGGGCCTAGCGATTATTTTACGTGGTTTTTTCTTTTCATCTTGAGCTTCAGCGATAATCCGTTTTTCTACATCATTATTAGGGTTCACTTCGATTTCAGAGCTTGTGTTTTCTGGTGAACTAGAATCATCACCTGAAGGTGTGTAATCTTTATCATTAATGGAATCATCTGAGTCAAAAATGGCTGCATCATTATTAATCTAGAACGCAAATGAGTGTAATATGGGAAGATTCTGATATTAACTGGTCACCTCCTCCGCTTGCTGGTCGTCCAAGGGAGTCACAACATGTCCATTACTAATCTCTGACACTGCAGTATTCCCTGAGCATCCTGGTAAATCTAGCGTTGTTGAGTTCTAATATAAAAATAAGTACATAATTGTTATTTAAAGTTAAATCAACTTACGTTATGTGCCTCTAATCCAAAAATGGGATCATTGTATTTCGAAAAATCTACCTCTAAGTCCAATAAAAAGGGTTGATTCGTAGAATACTAAAATAATAAAAATTCAAATAAATGACAATATTATTTGTCGTGAATCATGACAGATTCATTTAGACTTACTTCTTGTAATATTACGTTAGGTACCAACTGGCAATTTTGAAGTTCAGCATACGTTTTCTTTGGTTTAGAGGTGTTCTAAAATACAAATACATCTAGAGATTATAAAACCAAGCGTTTGTTTACTCGAACCTCACTCTCTTTCGGATCCTCGTTTTCAATGTTATCTTTATCTAAAGCCAACTTTACTAACTTTTTTGCACGAGACATAATAACAAACGAATGTGCAATACTCGCTCAAGATACAATATTTGTTCACTTAACACCAAATTAATCTGTTGCCAGCGGAAACAAACACACACTTCACTGTTGTTGGTAGGAAAGCAACTGCGTCATAATTATAGCGGCAAAATAGTTTTTGATGCTATAGAGCCATAACTGTTGTTTGCGGCGGTAGCGCACCATGATGCGCAAGTATTCAAGAATCATATGGCCACAACTGACAGTTACGGCTCTATTGCACCACAATACTATGAACCTGCAATAGGGAAATATCTTACACTGCATTGAATAATATTAAAATGTTACATATGGCTATATTGCAGTGCATGCGTTAGACATAGAAGAACAGCAATATGGACTTAAGTGAAAATTTGAATTTTTTGCACTTATGGCACTATTGAACTAGATGTGCGATATACCATATACCTTTAATATAGGTTGCGATCATTTTGTTTGACGGTATTGTCATAAACATTATTGGGCATTGTCCGTTTAACGCTGTAATATTATCTCTAAGAGTATACAATTATTTAATGAAAAACACATGTGTATATCTGTACCAACACTGTAGTTTTGGGTTAGATTACTTGCTTTGGGTCTTTGCTATATTGCACTGTTTTAGAATTAAAAGTTATAGTAATATACTCCGATACGATAATACATGTTGGTTTTTGTACATATTGTATAATTTATTTTGAAGGTTGGAAATATGGCTTTATCAGGATCTAGGTACATAAGTAAGCAAATAAATTAGTTCATCTGTCATACTTTTAAATAAAACACTTATCCATATCTTCAATAGTAATTTTTTAATTTCCGATTATTGGATTCCCTAATAATTTTAGAAACAAAGTATATCCGTACATACCATAGGTAAACCTCTCGCCAGGAAAGATTGACGGTCACAAAACACTTGATCCTGGTCTACAATCTATGTTTTTCTAAAGATGTGAGCGACTTCCGGGATAGTATCGTGTTAATGTTGAACAAAAAGACCTTTCGTTCAACATTGGCCCATCCTATTCCGGAAGTCGCTCGCATCTTAAGAAAAACATAGATTGCAGATCAACACAAGGTGTGCTGTGACCGGCAATCTTTCCTGGCGAGAGTTATATTGTTTTCTATTTTATAAATTGAGAAACCGAAAAATTAAAAACTGTGGCGTTTAGAAAGTCGGTAATGCCATGGAATTGTGAAATCAAACAAAAGCGCTTACATTTTCCATTATTTTGACGTTTTGGGGTAAACGATTTTTTCGTTTTAAATTGTCCATTTGGGTCCAAATAGCATGATTTGAAGAGTGTACACACACAACTTTTGGCAGCCAAAAAAATTTTTATTGGACCGATTTTGTTTGTTTTTTTTTATCGACGCAGAATGTTGTTTTCTTTAATTTACTATAAAGAAGTGTTATTCATAACATATGGACCGTTTTCGAGGTTTAAGCGAAAATCTGAAAAAATGCCGAACATTTTGAGGTTTTTTTGCCTGGCAAAAGTTGGTCCGGAAAAAAATTTGTGTGCACTCTTCAAATACATGTTATTTGGACCCAAATGGACCATTTAAAACAATAAAATCTTTTACACCACCATTTGCAAGTCAAAATTATCTGCATACTGGAATATTACTATAAGTAATTATTAAGTTTTATTATCTACAAAATGTATTCAACTGCAGCATAAGTAAAAAACGGTAAAGTGGTTCTATTCTAGAAATGTTAAGTAAATGCGTTGTTCACTTTCAGCGCAAAATACCCGGATCGTCCAATTCCAAGCAGTACGAAAATTACTCGAGATGTACATATTTTTGAATCTATATGTTTAATATCATACTACCATTTCTTAAAAGTACCAGTTTTCGGATATACAATTTTTTTGGTGTCAGAATTCAAAAAATGTGACCAGTGGATTTGATGAGAATTAGAATAATCGCGATGACATTAAAACTGTATTTGAATCTGAAAACAAACAATTGCTAAATTATGTCCACCATAATAATTTGTAATTTATTAGAACAGTGAAATTGATTACAATTAATTACATGAAAATAGCTGTCATTAAAAATCTATTCGAACATGTTAATAATTGCTAATTTTATCCACTAATCACACTAATGCAAAGATCATTATAAATAAATTATAGATATCAAAATTGTGTATCAATTGCATCGCGTAACACTCTCCTTTAAGGCCGTTTTGAGAGAAATTTTGAATAGGTGTTTTCGTATAATAAGTCGCTCCTGTACCTTTAGGGCCATTTTTAAACACCTTCCCGACATAGACTTTCCAATTTTTTTGTTTTTTCTAAAAGGGCATTACATTATCAAAATTGTGTGTCAATTGCATCGCGTAACACTCTCGTTTAAGGCCGTTTTGAGAATTTCGAATAGGTGTTTTCGTATAATAAGTCGCTCCTGTAATTTAGGGCCATTTTTAAACACCTTCCCGACATAGACTTTCCAATTTTTTTGTTTTTTCTAAAAGGGCATTACATATCAAAATTGTGTCAATTGCATCGCGTAACACTCTCGTTTAAGGCCGTTTTGAGAGCAATTTCGAATAGGTGTTTTCGTATAATAAGTCGCTCCTGTACCTTTAGGGCCATTTTGATAGGAATTTGTAGGTACTATATATATAGGAATATAGTGAATCTGACAGCCGATTTATTTGAATTTCTACACTTTAGGGATGTAGTGAAGCTAGCAGCCAAAAAGTAAGCAGCCGATTTAATAGTTTCTATTCAAAATAGGGCGTGGTTTTCAGGGGAGTGGCCTGTTTGCAGTGACTACACACTGTTGCCACATATTAATTCGGCTGCTACCTTCACTACGGTATTGGAAGGCCCATCTAGATCATTGCGCCGCTTGTGATTTTCGCTCTGCACCTTTAATTTTATTGCATCCAGCTTTTTCATGCTCTCCGGATGTTTTCTCTAAAACAATCACCTATTTAGTTATTCGGTCAACCGAAATAATCAAGAACGCACACTGCACAGTACAAAAATTCACCAACAAACGCACGAGCGGATAAATATCATAACGAATACCAACGTTGCCACATTTACTAACTGTTTTGTTGCCGTCAAATTTTAGGTTAGAACAGTTACGAAGTAAACAAGGTGGGATTAACTGGATTAACCGAAAGAATATTTTGTGGTTATTTACTTTTTAAGTTTAAATAATGAATTATTAACTTGACTGATTTTATTATACACTGATACTGATAATGCGTGTGGACCATTTCAATTATTTTAAGAGGAATAATGCAAGCTTAAAATGCTGTGCGCTTTTTTAATAGTTCTTACATGTGGCTCTTAATAAAGATATTGATGAATTTCCATAGTGACCACTTTTCTAATTCGGTCAATGCTACTGACTAATAGGTAGGTACCAAGGACGTTGTAGGTACTTACCTTATTTACTTTGTGCTGTCCTGCTGTCAAACTAGTAGTTAGATGTTATTGCTCAAGAAATTGAAGGCATTGAATAGTTTGCAACTACTTACATTAAAATAAACTGGAATAACTAACATATCTGTGTTTAAAAAATTAAAAATTTGCCACTTAAAAAATCATACATTTACAACATTCAAAAGTTTTTAATAGATGGTCAACAAAGCAAATGCAATACATGATCTACACATAAATAAAAAGTCAAGTATTATGATTCGAGTAATAATAGTATAAAGTTCCACCTTAACCTAATTAATCAAAAAAGCAAGTTTCTTAATTGAAAGGATACACTTCTTACAAAATATTTAGCATCTATTAACGTAACATAATTTTAAACATATTTACACTTGTGATTAACTGTAAAGTTATATTATTTTAACATTTGTTAGAAGTACAAGCACCTAGTTACATTCAATAACAGTGATCATTCATATGCCCCCTTATTGTTATCACCTCAGCTTGAGTAGGTTTTTTAAAAGATGCCCCTTTTTTATGTTTCTTTTTCGTAGAAAAAAAGCTAATTTGTTTATCAATTTTTTTATTTGAAGGTTCAGGAATTGTATCAATATCCAGTTTCATTTTTTTTAAAGGTTGTGTATTAATTGGTAGTTCAACAATTGAGTTCATTGTTTTTAAATGTTTTGAAATAATTTGAAGTTGTTCATATGAATATACAGGGTGTTACACGACCGTTCGAAAAAAAAAAATCGGGTTGTAGAGGGCATCAAAACAAGCACTTTTTCCAAATAAACCGAGGGTCCAACGTGGTTCGTTTGGGAGCCACCCCCCAAAGAGTGTTGAAATCTGCATTTCTTCTTTAATTTTTTTCTCAGCAACCATAAGAGTTACAAAGTCGGGTGGCATGTCTTTGAATAGGTTTTTGGGTATGCTCTTTCCGATTTTGCAATTTTTTTTTCAAAATTCCTACCCCTAAAGGGCGCACCCCTAAACTATGGTGCAAAAAAAAATTCTGATTTCGACGAAATTTGGTATCTGGGGGTTTTTTAACATGAAAATCACGAATCTGAAATTAGTTTTTGAAAATTCGAAAAAAAAAGTTCCATGCAATTCTTGGCGGGACAACGAAAATAGAGATAATTCCACGAAATTTGTTGTGTACATACTAAACGAGTTAAGGAACAAAACTGTCGAACAGTTTTTTTAAATAACTTTTCAAACAAAAGTTATACTCATTTAAATGTTGGTCCTTCGGGTCGCGAAGTGTCCCAAGCCTACTAGTAAGCCATAATTTCGCATGTGTTGGTTGACAATGTCGCAAAAACAAAAGATTAACGGTTTGAGTCGATATTTTGTTATTTGGAATTAATTCGGTCATTAAATGATTAAAAAATTCGATCTATCGATTAAAACACCTACCAAGGTACATAAAAGCGCTGATTTGTCCTTAAAAGGAGCGTGTTCTTTTGGAAGTTATTTTTCAACCTAAGATTATGAAAATTTTTGATCATAGTGAAAAAGTATCATACGGAAAGTGATTTGACTTTTTCCCCTACCTTATTTAGATAATAAATAATCGATCAGCGCTTTAAGATACCTTGGTAAGTGTTTTAATCGATACATCGAATTTTTTAATCATTTAATGACCGAATTAATTCCAAATAACAAAATATCGACTCAAACCGTTAATCTTTTGTTTTTGCGACATTGTCAACCAACACAATGCGAAATTATGGCTTACTAGTAGGCTTGGGACACTTCGCGACCCGAAGGACCAACATTCAAATGAGTATAACTTTTGTTTGAAAAGTTATTTTAAAAAACTGTTCGACAGTTTTGTTCCTTAACTCGTTTAGTATGTACACAACAAATTTCGTGGAATTATCTCTATTTTCGTTGTCCCGCCAAGAATTGCAGTGGAACTTTTTTTTTCGAATTTTCAAAAACTAATTTCAGATTCGTGATTTTCATGTTAAAAAATCCCCAGATACCAAATTTCGTCGAAATCAGAATTTTTTTTTGCACCCTAGTTTAGGGGTGCGCCCTTTAGGGGTAGGAATTTTGAAAAAAAATTTGCAAAATCGGAAAGAGCATACCCAAAAACCTATTCAAAGACATGCCACCCGACTTTGTAACTCTTATGGTTGCTGAGAAAAAAATTAAAGAAGAAATGCAGATTTCAACACTCTTTGGGGGTGGCTCCCAAACGAAACACGTTGGACCCTCGATTTATTTGGAAAAAGTGCTTGTTTTGATGCCCTCTACAACCCGATTTTTTTTTTTCGAACGGTCGTGTAACACCCTGTATATTAGTATTGATTTCGTTTGCTATTTCAAGTGCTAATGAATGTGATTCTTTTTTCAAATCTGTTAAAGTTGTACTTTTGATCGTTTTAAGTAATGATTCTACTGATTCAATATTAGGCTCAATTTCTTGAGAATGATTATCACTATTATTTTGTTGTAGTACAGGCGTAATGCCAACATTTGTTGTACTAATAATGTAAAAATGGATATGAGTACATAATGTAGTACGTATAGTGAAGTTAATACATGTACAGCTACACGAGTGTATGCAAATATCACAGAAAGTACACTTTATTGAACAACAAGGTACTCTTGACTGCATTTCAACAATAAAACTTTCATTTGTTTTAGTATTTTTAACAACACCTCACATTGGTGTATCTAATTCTAAGGTGTAATAAGTTACACTTAAAGCAACACGATGTCTCGCACGATTTTTTGTAAGATGAGCTGTGGTTTTTCCTTTAGTCATTTTAATTATTCTTTCGATACTTTTATCCCTAATAAATTTTAACAACATATGAATGCTTTTGTCCAACCTTTTAATTTTTTACCGTCTAAATAGAAGTATTTAATTGTGCGATGCATGCTTTCTAAATGCATATTAGTGTTAATATTACATTCTTTTCTATATGCATAAGCCCATTGTGATGTTATTTGAAAATAATTGTTTAAGAAATATGTTTTAAAATCTTTGCAAAGTTGGTTCATTCAAATGTTTAACAAATATTTCCAATTGAATTTCAAATTCTCTCTCATCTAATAAATATTGGATATACTTTAAAGTTTTGTAAATCACTTGCTTTTGAGCATTGTTTTGAATTTTAGATAAATTACTTCGCCAGCAACGATCAACATGCCATGAACAAAGCAGCTGACATTGTACAGGTTGCATGACTTTACACCATGCATTGTAATAAGCATAAGCAATGTCACTCATAAATACCTTCGCCTGGATTGCTCCCACCTTTTCTCGTAATTTAGAGAAGAATACTTCGTAAATGTAAGTGTCCTTACGATTACTGTACATACATGCTGCTGGAAATCCCTCTCCATATTCATCAATTACCATGATGGTAGTCATTTCAAAATGATAACCATTTACACCATGTGTACCATCAATAGCAATAATATTACTTGCAAACAAATTGATCACATTAAGTTGTGATTCTGTAATTAATATTATACAAAAATCTTTTTCCTCTAACTAAAATTCTGAAGAAACTTCACCTTGAGGTTTATAAAAGACAACAGGATTTCGCTCAGATTTCAAACATTCAGATACAAATAGCTGTACACTAATCGCATCATCTTTATGTCTGCAACCTTCAGTAACGTTTATACTATAAGCACTTTTAATGTTATTAATGTCTCTTCGTAGTAATAAATCACTTCGACTTAATTTACCTGCAACGCCAACTTTATCTCTTGATGTACTTAGAATACTTAAAAAACAAAAGTTAGAAATATACCTACAAATTCACAAAAAACTTACTGATTAAAGGGAACCCCTAAAATTAATTTAGATGCTATGGATTCTCTATCCAGTTTATGCAGACGTATATGCTGAACATCTTTCTTATGTCCATAATGTTGGAAGAAGTAACGTACACTGCAATGGTTTGTTTGAATGTTGTTCTGTAGTATTATTTGGCTAGTACAGAATTGATTAATTTTGCACGAACCCTGACTTTTGAGGCTTCTTTTTCGAGTTTCCTTTAGCTCCTGTACTTTTCCTTAAAATGTAGGTATGTCATGTGTGTAATGTGCAAATCTTAAAAAGTACTAATCATATTATTATAAAGAGAATGAAAAACCTTTCCAATGAAATATCACTAGACCCAGATGCACTATACTATACTACGCTATAGGTATAATTGTCCATTCACAACCTACCTACCTGATCTATTGCAACAGTAATATGACGTTTTTGATTCGGAATGTGTGGTTCTTGTTGAATTTAGATAGTAATTTGTATTAGTCTCCTTTTGTTCTTTTTTAAACCAATCCTCAAATTCTGTAATTAAGCAATTTGTTAAATACGAGCATATAAGTAAAACTGTGACATACCTTCTACTGAAATAAACTCTAATGACTGCATTAAAGATTTTTCGATCTTATGTATGTCTGATAAATGCTGTCTCAGATCATGCCCATTGATAAAGGCACTATCACATCCGCTTTCATTGCAAAGGAAACTGTTGTAAGCACTAGCGGCTGCATTGTAACTAATGAGAATGACACTACTTTTTAAATTGTGTAGTTCACGTCGGTGACGGTTTAAAGAACTCTGAGTTGAATATATTTTATTACATTCAAAGCAATACACCCCCATTTCAGGTACTGTGTAATACGGTACACTTCAACTTCAAACACTTTCAAAATTTAAACCACACAAAACGACACTTACGAGACTTAAACATCAAGCTGATAAAGACGAAGAAACATAACCACAAATCTATCTAACATATCATTAATCAGATGGTTAAATTTGGCAACGTTGGTATTTGTTATGATGTTTATCCGCTCCTACAAACGCACGTAACAAAATGGCGTGCCGAAAGAGAAATCATATACCTAATTTATGATGATAAACAAAGATAAACGACTTGTAATCTGCGCACAAGTTCCTTCGTATCGCGGAGAGCAGCGTTGCCAATTTTATCTGTCGCCTGTTGCCATATCGTGTTTATGGTCCTACCCTCAGAGGAATAAATAAACATAGAGGTGCCATAACCAATCCTTTACACAGAGTTTGTAGTCAACCAACATCCAATGTTATTGTTTACGTTTTATGAAAGATAGAGGTCTAAAGGCGGTTGCACATCAAACGTAAACGAAATCATAAACGTAACCACAATTCGTAAAATTTGTGTGTGTTCACATCGAAGGTAATCTATAACCTTAATTTTGAAATTTTCCTGAAATACGCGGCAAACAAGAAATGGCTAAAAATGATTATGCGTTTTGCTTAACATTGCTATTGTACACTCGTAATCGAAATAAAACAACTCTGGGTAATGGAGTTAAGAAAAGACGATGGTAGGTGCGACCCTTAAATCAGAATAGACAATTGGATGGAGAATACTGCAGGCTTTTTTTGGAAATGAAAATGTATGATCGTGAATGGTTTTTTACTTATACTCGAATGTCTTCCTTTCGCTTTGATCATTTGTTGAGTTTAGTCGGCCCACATTTAAATCAAAAAAGTAACCGTGGAGTGATATCTCCAAGTCAACGTCTTGCAATAAGTTTGCGGTTGGTAAACTTACTGGTGGGATGTATTATTTTATTTGGTTATTATTTTAGATTTTTGGCAACCGGTGATAACACCTTTTCCATTGCATCTTCGTATTGCATTGGCAGGTCCACTGTTAGTTTAATCGTAAAACAAACAATGATTGCCCTTTGTGAAGCTTTGACTGATTTATATCTACCGGAACCTACTCAAGCCAAGTTTTCCCAAATCGCAAATGATTTTTGGCTGAAGTGGAACATGCCTAATTGTTGCGGAGCATTAGACGGCAAACATATTAGGATTGATTGCCCGGCAAACTCAGGATCATTATATTTCAACTACAAAAAATATTTTAGTATTGTCCTACTTGCGGTGTGTGATGCAAATTATAATTTTGTTTGTATCGATATAGGTGCATTTGGCTCATTGAGCGATGGTGCTATATTTCACGATTCATATCTGGGACAAGCCATGGAGTCCAATACCTTAAATTTGCCACTTGCAAATGTACTACCTAGTTGTAAATCTGGTAGGGAAGTTCCGTACTTCATTGTAGGAGATGCTGCATTTCCCTTAAAAGAGAATTTAATGCGTCCATATCCTGGTCAAAATCTTGATATTGTTAAAAGTATCTTTAACTACAGATTAAGTCGTGCCAGGAGGTGCATAGAGAATTCGTTTGGAATTTTGCAGGCTAGGTGGCGCATTTTCAGTCGCAGTATTAATTCCACCCCAGACAGAGTTGATCTTATTGTGAAAAGTTGTGTCTGCTTGCACAACTATCTTAAAAATGAGGAAACCACTATACCAATAGGCGAACGATTATATTGCCCTCCCGGATATGCAGATAGTGACGTGTCATTGGGACAGTGGAGACATGAAATAGAGCATAATTCAATAATGACAAAAATTACTCAAACAGGATCGAACAATTCAACAATTAAAGCGAAGAATATGAGAGATGAATTAGCACGTTATTTTATGTCTCCTCAAGGATTTAAAAAGGGCCAAATTGAGTATGTGAAAAGGACTAAATAAATTGAATGATTATTTTAATGTAATACTATTTAAGTGATTAATAATGTTTACATGTCTCCACCCCACACCTGAAGAAATAATGTTTTCTTAAGATTATGTTTTACTACAGGATTTGTAATTTTTTTTATCTCTGTGGCTAACATTCTACAAAATATATCATCCTCATCTTCTTGTACTTGTTTATTCCTAAAAAACTGCAGGCTCTTTACAATTTCCGCATCAATTTCACTTGGCACCTTCTTCGCGGGTTTTGTTGGTGTATTGTTACAAACGCTTGTAAATTTAGAAGGCTGTGCATGGAGAATTCTTTTTTTGTTAGTACTAGATGTTGAGATCTGAGCAGCCTGAGATTCAACATCCTCGGTTAGGTGTGTTTGTCTCGTCAGATGTAGAGACGTTTGCATAGGTGTTACCTGAGGGGTTTCCGAAGTGTATGGAAGCAACCTGGACTTATTGATGACAATTGTTTTTCCCTTTAATGCAAGCTGATCTGCAAGTAAAATGAAATTAGTTTTGAATTTATGGGAGACATACACTTACTAAATTGTTCATTTTGATCATCAGAAGCATTCTCCTGCACAAAGTCTTCATATTCTGTATGTTGTGTCTCGTAATAATCGGTCTGTTGAGATACAATTTCAGTTGATTCAATATCGGCAATAGAATTAGTATCCTCAACTTTCCGTTTCAGATTAGAAATTGTGCTGCAACTTAACAGTTAGCTAAACAGTTTACCACATATTCGTTCTAAAATCCACATACGTGCGTCTTTGCATATGAATATCTAAGAAATTCATGGCAACGTAATATTCCCATTTTGATGTGTCTTCGGCAGGTGCTCCACTCAATGTTCGTTTTTCATATGCCTTTCTCTCTCTGCAATATTTCTCCTTGAGATACTTCCAAACTGTCTGACAGGATTCCACTAAAGAAAGTGATGTCTTTACTTAATTAAAGGCTACTTATGATTTTTTACGTACCATGCTCGTCAATTGTAGTTCCAATTTCAGTCCAAGCATTGTTAATAACTACGTTATCCTTGTAATTTGGGTCTTTCTTGTTACATATGCAAGGAAATTGCTGAACTAAACTTATTAATAGTTCCACATCTATTGTCTCAAGGGCAGACGCAGACATACTCTTTTTTATTATACACTAAACAAGCAATAAGCAAATTATTTAGACTAAATAGCGGTTTATTTTGAGTAAAAGTGGCACCTTGAAATTGAAAACAAAATAGATTTAGGTTATAAACAATCAGCTGACGAATGCGAGCATGCGCTATAAGCTTTTTTACATAATCAGAAACACAATCACAAAGTTGAAAAATTTGAACTCAATTTATGTGTGATGAAGGTCACCCAATAACCGTAATCATAAGCGTAACTCCATGTAGCAAAGGGCATATATTTCAGGCATTTGAACCTTATGATTATGGTTCTGATTACGCTTACGTTCGATGTGCAACTAGCTTAAAAAACCGTGAGCAGTGGCGTGCGAATTTTAGGTATACTGTTGTTTATGCACTTATCAATTGCGTATGTAATTTGAGTTGCATAACAACCTGATATAATGCAGTATTCGTTTCGACATTGACTTTATACACTAGACTAGACAAACGGAGTAAGCTTATAAATTGGCAACACAAATGAAGCTGGAAATTATTATTATTGTTATTAGTGTATAAAGTCAATGGTTTTGAATACCTAGTTACTAAGTTTACAGTACAAAAAAAACGCTATCGAAAGCAAATGAAATTCTTTAATATTTATCAACAATTCAACATACATTGGCAGTCAGTAGGCTATTTGACTAAAAACATTCTCTCTTTTGATGGAGATGTAAACATATACATAATCTTTATGCATGTAAGGTACCATGCAGATCCCAAAATTTTTAATCAACATTTACTACAAAACTCAGCGAACTAATAGTATAAAGAATAATAAGTGATCTGAAAAAATGGCAGAGTATTTAGGTTAAAAAGTAACAAATTATTGATTTTGAAACAAAATACTTTTAGTTAAAACAGATCTCACACGAACTTTACTATCCTCTAATTTAGATAATTCATAATTTAGTCGTAAATTATAATATTTTAATAATATAAGTTTCGATAAACTTAAAAAATGATTACTTAAAGGATCATTGTCAAATAGATGATCGGTAAATACATTATCAACATTAGCAGGCAAGTTACCCATGGCTTCATATATCAAGCGCTCAATTAGGTCTTTGAAACGCATGCCTAATAGTCCATTCACTTTCAAAAAATGTGAAAAACACTTTTCTCCGGTCACACAAATAGTGATCACAAATCTCGACGCTTTTAATAATCTGCCGTATGTCCTTCTGACTTGTAATTTTGAAACTGTGTCCTCTCCTTCTAACACGTTTAAACAGCTCCAACATTTTACTACAGTTTTCAATTTTTTAACTACAAAACCCGAAATACACCTTTTCATCCTGAAAGACCAAATTATGATAACTGACCAACATGCTTATAAAGTTATAACTTATTTTATTTATGTACTAAGAGCATTCCAATAAAATGTGTCAGCCTTATGGTTTAGGTTGATAAGGAAATAAAATAAAATTTAATGTTTATTTCCTTAGATTGTACTTACTTTTTATCTGGTATTGTCACATTCTCTTTGTTATTGTCCTTATCAGAAGCAGATGTATGTGGGTGAGATCTGTAAAAATATCAATAAGACCACCAAATTCATGTTTGCAAAAATTATTCACCTTTTTCTTATGGATGTCATATTATCATTTTGAATTTCTCCCAATACATTAGTTCCAGACGATAGGGAAGTTTGAGACAAACTAGAAATAGATTAATATAAATACGTAAAAGTTATAGATAAGTTCTGAGAATAAAGACAAAAAAGATTAAACATCGGAAAAATTCCAAAAAAACTGAATTTTTGCATAAGGCTCTTTTTTGTGGTTCTAAACATTAACAAAAATTCACGCTGCTTCATGTATGTTTTTCACAAAAATCTCGTGAACTATAACTACAACCAAAAAATATTGGGTTGCAAATTTGTAGCTTAGAAAATTGCATACAAGGATTATATTATTACTTTTTTTCATAACAGTAACAGTTTTTGGAAATCGGTTCTAAGAGTTAGAACTATAAATCCAACTTTCCAAGAATTTTTCCACAATGCAATTTATCCTCTGTCTCAGAGGCTGAGATCCTCTGTACTATGATTTAATTTTCGGAAATGCCTATAGCATTATCAAACACACACCTTTGCATATCATTTTCGGATGCTGTTAAAGTATGAGAAGTTGACATTATAGCAGTGTCAGTTGAAGAGTTTAAACTAGACGGAGGGGTACATGCACACATAAAAATCTGTTCTCTGTTTAAACTGATAGATGTATTTGATTTGGTAATCTTAAACAAAGGAAAATCATACTTCTTTTAAGAATAATTTCTTAAAACAAATGTTAACAAGTAATTGACGTTACACTAAGTAAGTTTTAAATCATACATTTGAGCGGAATATAAATCATTTAATTTAAGTATACTTGTGCACTTGCTTTAAATACGGGAGTCGTATTGCAGGTAATATTGTAAGATATCAGTATGAATTTAGCGTACACTTATTTAAAGGAAAAGAAGCGGTGCAATATTTATTTTAAGAATGATGAATAAGAAAGTATTTGAATTAAGCTTAAAGAGCATGATACACTTAATTCAAGCTTATATGGCGAAAGTTTAACCACTACGCACAGTTAGTTCTCATTTCCATTTGCCTTTCTTGCCAGTGTTTATTTTGAAAACATGGATGACGATGTGCAAACGATATTAAAGTCTTGGGGATGTACGGAAGAAGTAATCAAAGTATTTGTGGGTAAGTAAAAATTACGTATTTGTAATTGTAAATGTACTGCTTATCTATCCAACAAAATAAGGGATTTTGTTTTACACCAAAAATGCGCTTAAGTCATGCGGCTACCCGCAGACTTTTTTTTAACATGTTTTAACTATATTTGTAGATCAAGATATATGTTTTGAGGTTCTAAAAGACCTTACCATTGGAGATTTGAAGGAACTTATCCTCAATTCTCTGGGCATGAGAAAGTTGATCGAGGGGAAGTTATTGAAAATGAAAAATGAGGTATTAGGTTATCTAAGAGCATCTATATTGTTTTCTATCCAACTGTTTCTTAGGACAAAGAAAACCAACCTGTAAACGGAGATGATCAAAACACAGCTAATGCTTCTACAGTTACTATAAATGTAGACACTAACATGTCCGACACGAATACCGCTGATGATATTCAAATTTTAGACTTAAACACGTTTTTTACAGAAGTGCAAAGTTTTGCTGATTTTGATTTGTACACTCTGTTGCAAACAAGTCCCATGGGGAACAGTGTGTTAACATATTATCAAACACAAAAACAGCTAGATAACAAAAGACGAACGAGACTTGGTGATATAATCATAAAACACTTATATACTTATATAATAAGAAAGTGAGTTTCCGTAGAATGTAGCTATGTGTCCATTACCAATCTTTATTTTAGTCGCTTACGTCACGAAGAATATAACAAAATTACGGCAAAAATAATAACGTTATTTCCGACCGAAACAATGGGAATATATTATGTACCAGCTGTCAGGAAAAATGCGTCCCTTACAGGAAAACCCACTCCAGCTAGAGGGAAGCTTGTTGACAAAGTTAAAAATATGGTCTTCAACTGCGATGAAGCCACACCAAAAAGAAGAAAACGAAAACACGTAGACACTTCCGACAACGAAGCATTTACGAGTAACGCCGCGGAGTTCTCACTAAAATCTAAACAAGAATTAAGCAATAATGAAGATTGGCAGTGGATGAAACACAATAATGAGCCCTGGACAGAAGTTTTGATAAGATGGGACAATACATACATATACTTAGCATTGCTAGTTAATTTATTTTTTCAATCAATTTTGACATGCCGAAAACTAAAGATAGTCGTCGTTGGGCAGAAGTACGAACTGATACGTCGAGAGGATATCAAACTCGTCGAAACAAGACAATTACAGGTACTAAGATTATAATGGACACCTAACCTATCCAATACTCAATACAATAAGATTATTTTATAGAAACACTGGTTCGAGATGTAGAAGCAACAAATGTAATCAGTGCCGATCAGTGTGGTACTATAGCAAGTGAAATTCTCGAAGAAAATTCAAGTATTGACGATGAGTATGCATCTAATTCAGGAGACACATCAGGTTCATTGTCTGATGAAAACGTTGAAGAAATTGATGAACATTTGCGGACCGATAAATCGTTTTCTGATAAATTACGTGAATGGGCAATAAATGGGAATATTCAATTAACTGAAATTTCTAAATTATTACGAATTTTGGTATACGACGGGAATCATGTTGAGCTCCCATTGGATGCAAGAACATTACTTAGAACACCTAGAGCTGTAAACGTTCGTCGTATGGATAATGGATATTATGTTGACTTGGGAATCAAAGACTATCTCAATACGCATTTTGAATGCTTTGGAGCCAATATGCTTAGATTAAAATTACCATACTTGCAGTTTTCGTTTAACATGGACGGAACGCCCATCACCTCAAGCGGTGGAGCAACTTTTTGGCCAATCTTAGGTAGCCTCTCAAATGTATTTAATGGACAGCCTGATGTCTTTATGGTAGGAATATTTAATGGATTGCAAAAACCCGAATCTTACAATAATTATTTATCAGAATTTGTTGAAGAAATGAAAGATTTAATAGAAAATGGTTTTCTGTGGAATGAAGTAGTTTATCCAGTTAAGTTAAAAGCTATTACTTATATGTGATGCTCCAGCCATGGCTTTTGTAAAAGCCAGTGGTTGTGACGGTATAAATATTGATATTTTGAAATTGTGTTCCCCGCACTTATTGCCTCACATAGTGCACATAGTCAATTATTGCATTGAGTTTTCAATATTTCCTACTGTGTGGAAAGAAGGATGGGTTATACCTATTCCAAAAAAAGCACATGCTGAAAGTTATAACGATCTTCGACCCATCACCATATTACTCACGTTATCTAAAGTGCTAGAGAAAGTATTGGAAAGTCAATTACGACAATTTTTAAATTCACGTAGCATACTACCCGTACTTCAATCAGGTTTTCGTAAGGGATATAGTTGTGCTACTGCAGTGTACAACGTACTCGATGATATCATTACGGAAACTGATTGTGGAAACATATCAGTATTGGTACTCCTTGACTACTCAAAAGCGTTTGACTTGCTTAGTCATGAGGTGCTTAAGGCTATACTGAGGTTTGTGGGACTGGGCGATGGGGCAGTGGTCCTTATACAAAACTATCTCGTTGGTAGATGCCAGAGAGTGATTTTAAATCACGTGCATTCTGATCTTGTGCCTGTTACAAGGGGTGTTCCTCAGGGATCTATCCTTGGACCCTTGTTATACACTCTTTACACCTTTAACTTGTTGACTGGTTTAAACCTTTGTAAGTATCATCTCTATGCTGATGATGTACAGCTATATCATTCGTTTCCTTTTAGTGAATTGAATTCCTCTGTGGCAAAGATCAACGAAGATCTTGCAAGGGTAGCCAAGGCATCGGATAATCACTCTTTGAAAATAAATGCAACTAAATCTTGCTTCATCGTGTTTTGTAGCGATAAACTTAAAAAGCACATTCAAGGCAAAATAATCTTGCAAATTGGTAACCAACCTGTCCCAATAGCCGATTGTGTAAAAAATTTGGGCATTTCTATTGATTGTAAATTAAGGTTTACTAAGCACATTGACAACCTTATTGCTTCGGCTTATTATCAGTTAAGATGCTTGTATTCTAGTCGTCACATTCTTGGCATCAAGCAGAAGGCTGTTCTTTGTGATGCACTGGTTCTATCACGGTTCAATTATTGTGACGTGGTATATGGACCGTGCTTATTACTCAAAGACTGTGATAGAATCCAGCGTGTCCAAAATTTATGCTTGCGCTTCATATTTGGAATTAGGAAGTTCGAACGGATTTCACATACCTTACCAATGCTAGGCTGGCTCAATATGATGGAAAGAAGGCTAGTTCACTCTTCTTTATTTTTTCATAAAATATTAAACAGTAAAATTCCCCCGTATCTGTACCGCAAAATTAACTTTCGTACAGACGTGCAGCACTTAAATTTGAGACACAGGAGACTTCTATCTGTTCCTATGTTTAAATTATCATTATTCAAACGATCTTTCTTATTCAACATCTGTAAATTTTGCAACAACCCTAAAAATACAAAATTACTGTATCTGCCTGCTGCAGTCTTCAAAAGAAACATCAAACATCGAATCATTAGAGAGCGAATGTTAATGCGAACGTAATTGAAACCACAACGATGTTTCCGTTGCATCTCCAAACGATAAGCTGCCTGTCAATAATTGTTTACTTTACAAATAACTTTAACTATTGCAGAATAACTTTATTTATTTGTATTTACACAAGGGGGTTTCAAGGGGAAGAACAGGTGACCATATCAACGGGTTTACCTGACCTTGTGCCCATTGGTTATGGTGTAGGAACCATTATTTAACCAATAAAAACCATTATTATTATTATTATTATTATTATTACTAAAAGTCATGGTGGCTACTACTGTTGTTCAAAATGTTATATCAAGGGGGAACCAGTGTCTTCTGGAAATAAAACTAAAATTGTTTATCCCAATCTTCGGTCTGAACAAAGAACCGACGAAGCTTTTAGAACTAGGAAGGTAATACCATCTGGGGAAGATGATACTGGACATCATATGAACAAAGAACGGAGTGTCTTACAACGACTACCCATTGATATGATAAAGACCTGATTTCCTGTTGATAAAATGCATTTGGTTGATGAAGGCGTTGTAAAGAAAATAGTGAATATATGGTTAGGTAAACCAGGTACCCAGAAATTACAAGCTTCTAGAGTTATTGCTATTAACCAACACCTTGAAAAGTGTTACTCGTATACTCCTAATGACTTTCAACGGAAACCAAGGAGTTTCAAATATGCTCATTATTTTAAGGCATCAGAATGTAGAGTTCTATTGCTTTACACAGGACCTATAGTGCTAAAAAATGTTTTATCTAAAGAAACATTTGAGCATTTTATGTCCTTAAGCCTGGCAATTCGAATATTGACATCGCCATTATATCATAATAAATACAATGCATATGCCCATTCACTTCTGGAATATTTTGTTAAACATTTTATTACGCTCTATGGTAAACAAAATGCTACCTACAATTTTCACGGACTTTTGCATTTGGCAGAAGATGCAAAATATCTTGGCCCTTTAGATGAAAACAGTTGCTACCTATATGAAGCCTTTATAACAGTAATAAAAAAGAAACTGCACAGTTTTAATCGTCCATTACAGCAGTGCTCCAATAGAATGAGTGAATTTAAACAAATACATCCGACTAATTCTGAATGTGAAAATAGAATCAGGAAATTGCAAACAATACATAATATACCAACGTTGACACATCCTATTGGAGGCAACAAATTTATAAAAGCATCATTTCACAATTTTAAAATTCATACCAATCGGAAAAGTGATAATTGTGTAATGTTGAGCACTAAGAGTTATTAAGGTGATTTTTTTTTAAAAACAAAATGGTACTATTGTGATTGAAGGACAAATTTTTATAAATTCAAGTGTGTTCTCAAAAATCAACACAGAAATTTATAAACAATTTTATTTCTTCCTTGGTCATTTTGAAGATAAAATTTCGATAATTTCATTAACAAAAGACCCAATCATATGCAAAATGTGCTGCCTTCCTAATGAAGATGCAAACAATTTTTTTGTTGTACCTATAAATCACACTTTGCTACGTTTATAAGCAACGATCTCCTGTATATGCCGGTATTCACTTTTACAACTTGCTTCCAGAACACTTCAAATCATGCTCAACGGCCCAACAGTTCAGCAGAAAAACAAAAAAAATTTTAACAACAAGATGTTACTACACCATCAACGAATACGTTGATGATTGTAAAACCCTGTGATATTTTAACTTTTTTATGTTGTTACGTGAATGTCTAATGTAAGAACCTGTGATACTCATCTACATAATTTTAACTTATCTATATGTTGTGTCACGTGAGTTAATGTTTTTTTATGTATGACGCGTCCTATGTACTGTTGTATGCCAAAGGAAAAGAATTAAACTGAAACTGAACTGAACTGAAGTATTTTTATTAAAAGAAAATACACGTATTTTTTTTATTTATTATTTTTCTTCATCATAGCTCGAACCCGATCAGTTACATGCTGCATGTGATACATGTATTCGTTGATAGCCTCAACCTGAGTTCTACGTGTATTGTGTTGCACTGCTTCTGTAAAATAAAAAATAAAACATTAATTTGTACAGCTCATCATTTTAAATGTTGGCTACTCACCAAGGATTAATTTTGTTTGAACTAAATCTTTTGTAGAAAACTTATTCTCCCGTCCAGAGTAATTTAGATTTTGTTGTAATTCTATAGAATATAGTTCTTTGATTATAAATTTAATTGTTGTTTTTAAAGTAGTTCCCCCAAGTTGAAGAATAAAACATTTCTGAAAACAAATAATAGTAATAAATATACAGGTAGGTATATACTATTATAAAGGTAATACACCCAAAAACAGTTTCTGTTTCTGCACAATGGTATCAAGTACTACTTACAAATTCTTTCACACTATCATCATCTCCACTTTTCAAACTTTCGTCAAGCTTCTTAATATCATCAATGGTCTGCATTGGAAAATTCCATCTCGTTGCTGTTGTCACATTAGCATCAGTATTTTTCTCATTACCCCGTTTAAGTTGTTTAAATTGTTTAGATTTAGACATATCATTTACCAGTGCTATAAGATTTTCTATTTTGGTATTTTGTACAATAATTAATTCTTTTATATCATTAACTTGTCTTTCAGTGGCTAACGACAATGGAACATCATTGATGTCAGTTATATCAATTGAGTTTGTTTCAATGCGTGTTTCGGAGGGTGTTTCTTTGTAAATGCCATTATTACCTAAATCCGTTTCAGGCTCATTATTATTCACGTATACGGGAATATAATTCGCTGGATCTTCAGTTGATACAGTTTCGTTAATAGTTATTAGTGTTGTATCAGGAGCAGGGGGTAGATTAAGATCAATAACGGCACTCTCATTTTCACTAGAAGATAGCTCACTTTCATCTCTAGCACTGGTACAATTTGGAATTACACGTTTATTTTTTCGTCTTTTTTTATCTAATACCTGTGTGGGGTTCTTGATCGCTTCTATGTCGGTTGATTCTAAGTCAGATTTTTCCAATAAAACAGATTCTGCCCTATAAGCAGCATCATAAGAATCTGCAAAAGAGGAATTTTATTTATCAAGTGTAGGTGCATAGGTACTCGTATTTGAAAGTAAGTTAGAAATTAGATGTACATATAGTTACTTTACCGAACAATTTAGTACAAATTGGTTCAACTTTATAGCTAGTCCATTTTTTGTAAGGTGTTTTTCCCTTTTTGGCATAATCAGATGCTTTTTTGCTATCGTATTTTACCTTAAAAAATTAAACACATATAGATATATCATAATGGATTTTCGAAAACTTTACCTGCCCTTCTTTAACCCAACTTGTAGCTAACACACACGTGCCGCTAGTTCCAATAAACTGGTACACAGTGTACGTCTCCATATTCCTTCGGCACTAGGTAATTTGTAATTACACTCGTTTCGCACGTGAAATGAGACTTGTCTATCAATAACAAAATGACATAACCTCGCTAAGCTTGTCACGCGCAACTCCGAAAGGCAACTTTTATACAGATTCAGTAAAGGAAACTGAACAGAATCTATACTATCCTATTTTCCTACACTAATGAGTTAGTTACCCCGTCTATAATTCAACGTTACTAAAGATTTGTGTACAAATGGCGAAATATAGTATCGATTAGGTAAAGAATTAATACCTATTTAGTAGAGGATAATTATAGCTATTCGTATAGAATACACATAGATTTAATAAAGTAGGCATATATCTTCCACAACAGTAAAGTGTTTTTACCCATGACCTGTACTGAAATGTCGTTGTGTATATAAGAATACTTTATATGTGCGATAAATTTACAGCATATATTCTATTCAGAAAAATATATACAGATAGTGCTGTATAATCGCTGTATAGATTAAATAAAACATACATCTTTAAAGAATATCTTTAGTTATACTCTATAATAAATATGATATACAGTTAAGATCTTTATCGAGAAATCTTTATAGCATATAGACTATTCTATACAGTTCACGAAAACCTATATCGCATGGTTATACGGGATCGCTCCAGTGGGAACCGCGCCTTAGAGGCTGCGTTCTATAAGGACTGTTTTATAAAGTCTGCACCATGCTACAAGTGCCTAAATCGGACTGGCGACTATGTAGAGAAATAGGTAGAATGTGAAAGGAAATGTTACAGAAATACAAAAAGTTTAGATTTTTACAGCTGGTTAACTTAGTGACCGATCGAACATTTGAAAAAAAAGAGCACTCGGTATAATACTGTTTCACTTACTTGGTTGTGGTGCGCACCTCTTGCAGAAATCGCTTTTGCATTCTCCTCCCCACAAAATTGCGGCACAGTATTTCCCCGTGGTGTCATTGGCCGTGTAAATATGTGCTACTCGATCCACTTCTCCTTGTAAAATTCGATTAAAAGGCCTGGCCTGCATAATTAGGTCCATTAAGTCATTGGAACTTAAATGGAAAAATTTACAGTTATTCCGCCCGCAATTCTGCCTGCACAGCTTAAAACAATGGAAATTCTTGCATGTAGCTCTGCAACAAACAGCAAACAAAAAATCAACACACATGGGCATTCTAAGTTAGGATTATAAAATTAAACAAAAACTGTGGTAAGTGCAAAGAGGCTTTCTCTAAAGTGGTTAGGACTAGAGCTGGGAACTTTAGTTCACTTTACCGATTTCGATCTCGATCAGACAAGTGAATAGTACAAAAGTTTAGTTCATTTAGTTCACTTGTTCTTATGCTAGTCTGCTGGTATTTTTTAGCGAACTGGATCGAAAAAGCAGTACAAGCACGTTGTTTTATTGGGACAAAAAATAATATAACTGATCTTTAATTAAAGGAATTCATTTACAATAGAAAAAAAAGAAAAATAAACGACATTTTTGTAAACTAAATATTTCTTCATAGATAAAAAATAGAAATAATAGAAT
Organism: Photinus pyralis; assembly: GCF_008802855.1. Lineage (NCBI taxonomy): Eukaryota > Metazoa > Arthropoda > Insecta > Coleoptera > Lampyridae > Photinus > Photinus pyralis. The sequence continues at coordinate 10,415 of NW_022171288.1, read as the reverse complement.
TGAACTAGCGATAGGCACCTAATTCAAAAAACATTCACAACTTAAAATAAATTCTAACGACAAATAAAAACTTAATTGTAGGTATACCACTATCTATACTTTAAATTTGCATTCAAAAATAGAATCTTACTCACTCTAGAACTTTTTAAGGATAATCGTTTTTCATTCAACACTAGGTCAGCTTTAGAAAAGGTTCGTTCACATGGAACGGAAGTAGCTTGAATACACAATCGTTTTTTCATGTATTCAAACAAATTGGGGTATACGTGTTGCCGTGATATTCACCAATCCAAGGGATTTCCGTCTCTTTTAAGGAGAGGCTCACTTAAATATCGATCTAATTCAATAATAACCGCAGCAGTAGCATTCTGGTCGGGTAACACGTTGCTGATGTTTTCATCAAATTCGCACCACAGTTTTGATTTTTTTGAAGACGGAATTGATTCCTCACATTGATGCTGCGTTTCAGAAGATTTATTTTCACTTGCGTGAAGAGTTCGATTAGCACTAACCTTTTTCGCAAATTCGCAACCGCGGCTAAATATTTACTTTCGTCTTTAAATCCGTATTTTTTAAACCTCGGATCTAAAATTGTTGCTTCTGCCAGAAGATTATTATTTTCAATGTCACCAAACCGCTTATAGAATTGATTTAGCATTTCTGTCACTACACATTTTAATTCGTTTGGAAAATTTAGTTTTATTGATAAATCTTTTAAATGGAAATATATAGCTTTAACAAAAATGAAAATTTTTGACGAGGCGACTGATTTTTCTGCACTTATCTCATCAGTCATATCTTTGAATATCTCTAGTACTTCAACTAGCTGCTCCAACATTGACCATTCTTCTGCAGTTAACACGTTTAAAGTGGGTGAGTCCAATGCCAAAGTCGAAATAATGGGATCTTTTATTTGACACGCACGACTAACCATATCTAGAGTAGAATTCCATCGGGTACGCACGTCTTGTTTAAGTTTCACTTCTGGTAAACCCATTTGGATTTGAATTTTTCTTAATTTGGCAAGCGCTGTAGAGCTACGTTGGAAAAAAGCTACAATTGCTATTAGTTTTTCTAAAACAGGATCGATTGTTTTTAAACCATTCTGAACCAACAGGTTTATTGAATGAGCAAGGCATCGTTGAGATTTCCATCCACCCTCTCGTACAGCTGCAATTATGTTAGCTGCATTGTCACTAACGACACACACAATTTTTTCTTGGATATTCCACTCGCGAAACTTCTCAGTCAAAATTCTGGAAATATTTTCTGCAGTATGTTTACCATCATATTGAAAACAATCCAACAGACGCGACTTTAAAACTAACTGCGATTTTTCCTCACTTAAATAATGAGCAGTTATGGCAGTGAAGTTGTCATTGTTTGAGGGGGTCCAGCTATCAGTTGTTATACAAACAGAATTAAGGTCTATTCACACATATCAGTGCCGTATCCGCTCAGTTCCGTGAAATTCCATCAGTATCAGTCATAAATAATATCATTACTCTGAATTTAAATGAACGCATTCACACACATCCGACACAGTTCCGTATTTTAACCTTCAGTGTCAGAACAGTATCAGTACCGTCAAAAGTGCATATTGTCGCCAACGATATTTTTAATAAATCACTGACGTGTCTGTGCGTTGTTTGCTCGTTTGTGCGTATTGCATGTGTATAAATAATTACTTTAGTTTAGTATTGGATTGAAAATAAAAACCAAAAATGGATGATGAACAGCTGATTGAATTGGTTCGTAAATATTCTGTCCTTTACGATTTGTCACATCCAAAATATATGGACAACAGTTTCAAACTCGACATTTGGAATAAAATAGGAGGAGAAATGAAAGTAAATGGTAAGTACCTACTTATTTTTATTATAATTTTTTATGTCTATACATATTTTGTTAAGTATAGTCATATATTAATATTATACATATTAAAAAGTAATTCTCTCTTCTTGCCATGGTACAGATCCAATTTCTGAATTGAAGTACTCCTTGAAGAGTTCTCTCACCCGAAAAGCATCTTGTGTTGCATTGCCCCCCTGCATAGGCAGATTGTCAAGTCTTATTTCCTCTCTTGTCTCATTCGAATTGGCGTTGATTGTTTGGTATATGTACGTGTTTGCACCAAACTTTTTAATGAAATTGTGTAGAATACATGTTGAAAGTATTATATTATCTACATTTTCTGGTTTGGACTGTAGTCGCCTATTATAGATTCTAAATTTTTGACACAAAATGCCAAATGTGTTTTCGACAATTCGTCTAACACGACATAAGCGATAATTAAGGATACGCTTCTGTAGGTCTAAATCATGTCCTGGATATGGTCGCATTAAATAACTTTTTAGAGGGAATGCTTCGTCACCTACGATTACATGTGGAGCGTCAGTAGTTGTATCTGGCAATGTAGAATTTCTTGGTACAGATAAGGTACCTCGTTGAAGTGCTTTGCCTAAATTAGAGCTTGAAAAAATTCCACCATCGCTGTTCTTGCCGTAAGCACCAACATCAACCGCAATAAAATTGTAATGGGCGTCAACAAGCGCCAGCAAAACAACTGAGAACGTCTTCTTGTAATTGAAGAACAGAGAGCCGCTATTTGGTGGAGCCTGAATGATAATATGCTTCCCATCCAAAGCTCCCAAACAGTTAGGAAAATTCCAAAGTGTGAAAAAGTCGTTGGCTATAGATTTCCACATCTCTGTTGTAGGCTTTGGTAGCATTTCATTCAGAAGGCGCTCAGTTATAACCTTGCAAGTGTCCATTACAATCTTGTATACTGTACTATGCCCCAGGCGATAACTAAAGGAAATTGTTTTTAGGGAATCTCCCGTAGCCCATATAGCACACTATGTACATAGTACGTACATTATTCGTACATTTTACGTACGTTCGTCCATGTACAAAACATGTACGTACTGCGTACGTACAGTAACGGACGAAAATTGAGAAGTTAGCAAGTACGTACATAGTACGAACAATGTACAAACATGTTTGCAGTTACACCTGAACGTGCGCATTACTGGTTTTAGTGCGCATGCACTACATGCAGCTGTGTGAATAGTGAATGATTTGTTAATGGCGTCTTTTATTTGGTTTGCATAAACATTTGTTATCTTGGTTAAAGTTAAAAGTGTTATTCAGTGTTGGTGTTGTGACTTGGGATAGTTTTATTGGTGCGTATATCTTAAAATCATTTGTGTATACAAGTGGTAAATTCTTCATTTTCTGTTTTAAATACACATACAAAAGGCAGATTATAACCTATAATTGTGCATGTGGAATCATCTGCGTTCCCCTCTTTTATTATAGTAGGTAGTTAACAATTTGCTTAAAATTGCAAGTGTAGAAAAATGCCTAAATATAAATTATCCCGTACACATTACAGACATGCTCAACAATTGTCGAATGATACAATTGAACTCATAAACCGAACTGTAATTGAAACTGTACCAACTTCGGTAGCGACAAGTAATGAAACAACCGAATCTGCACAATCTACACCTATAATTGGAGATGATACGGTTAGTGAGTATGAATCAGAATCAGATTCTATTGACGATTTAGATGTCGACGATGAGTTTCGTAGTACAACCCCCAGTAGAGATGAGAATCCAGTTAATTCCACCGAAGGTTTAAATCCGAGTAATTATTCTTCACAAACAACTTTTGCTTCGTTACTTGCAGACTGGGGTGTCACATATCATATTGAACATATTGCTTTAAATAGTTTGTTACGCTTGCTTCGTCAACATTTCGATAACAATCTACCTGCTGATGCACGAACGCTATTAAAAACTCCTAGAAGGACTGATTTACAAGAAATTTTTCCTGGTAAATTTTTCTATTTTGGTCTCGATTCTGCAGTCAATAAAATTCTTGACAAATATGAACTTAGCGATAATATAGATGTAATTAAAATTGGTGTCAATGTAGATGGACTTCCATTAAGCAAAAGTTCCGGTAGTCAGTTGTACCCCATCATATGTAATCTATGGGAGAATCCCTCCGTCGTCGAAATGATCGGTTTATATCATGGATACGAAAAGCCCTCTGATCCAAACATTTTCATGCAAGATTTTATAAATGATGCGGTTTTGTTTACGAATAACGGTTTTATGTATAAGAATCGTACTATTCCATTTAGGGTAAATGCTATCATCTGTGATGTTCCAGCAAAATCGTTTATAACGTTTACAAAAGGACATAGTGGGTATAATTCTTGCTCAAAATGTCACATAGAGGGAGAATACGTTAACAATCGTGTGTGTTTTTACAACTCTTCAAATGTTAGAAGCAGGTGTGATACTGATTTTCGACAGAAACTTGATGAAGAACATCACACAGGTACTTCGATATTAGAAATTTTGCCAAACTTTGACATGATACGTAACATCCCATTGGATTACATGCATCTTATCTGTTTAGGTGTGATGCGAAAACTATTACTTTTATGGGTTTTTGGGAAACCAAATTCAAAGTTAGCACATATTCAAGTATCACGCATATCAAACTATTTAGTTGAGTTGTCTAAAAATATCCCCTGTGAGTTCGTTCGCAAACCTCGCTCGTTGGATGATCTCAAACGGTTTAAAGCTACCGAGTTTCGACAAATTTTAATGTACACAGGGCCACTTGTATTCAAAACTACCTTGTCGAAGGATCGTTATGCCAATTTCTTAAGCCTTCATGTTGCTATGAGGATTTTTTCAAATGAAAGCCACTTGGCAGAACATGGAGATTACGCTCATGATTTACTAAAGTATTTCATAGATACCTTTGTGATTTTGTATGGGAAGGAAAATGTGTCACATAATGTGCATAATCTTTTGCATCTGCGGGAAGATTGCAAAAATTTTGGCGTGTTACAAAACTTTTCAGGATTTCCATTTGAAAATTACTTACAGTCATTGAAATTACTAATTCGCAAAGGTAGCGACCCTTTACCACAAATTATTAAAAGAATAATAGAAAAAGATTGTCGTCACACTGATGCAAAAAAATATCATCAAGTATCAACTACTACACCTAAACCAAATAAATTACACAATAATGGACCTTTACTAAATCATAATCGAACTCGTAACATTTTATATCAATATAAAGAATTGTGTTTTGAAAAGTTTACAGTCAAACTAACTGAAAGTGATAGCTGCTGTGGATTAACGGACGGAAACATAATATGCATAAAAAATATTGTAACAAATGCTGATAATGAATTGTATGTAATTGCACAAAAATTTAATTTAAAAACAAACTTATACTTTCAACCACTTCCATCATCTGCACTGAATATTTATATTGTAAATGATTTAGGTCCTTTAGAAGTATGGAGTGTTGATGAGATCACATGCAAATATGTTAAAATGAGATATAATGATAGGTTTGTTGTAGTACCTTTACTACATTGCTAGCAAAACATCTAGGTATAAAGTTCTCTATTGCGATCTATTTTGTTACAAGCTGTTGTATTAGTTTTTCTGTGTAACTTATTCAATGTTTTTAGAAACCTAGTAGCAAATGAGCAAAATTAGTACGCGAGCGAGTTTTAAACTTGTACAACGAGCATAGGTACAAGTTTTGCTCACTTGAAATCAAATTCTGCAATTAGTATGTGCAAGCTATATTATGTATGTGTATTTAATATACCTAGGTAAACAATTCAGATACCTTGATTTCTGAAATATATGCATGTCGTATATTAGAAATAGTGATTATCAATTAATAGTTGCTTTATCGGGGTAAGTGCATCTTGTATAAATTTCATGTTTACTAAAAATAGTAGTTCAGACATTGTCAAATGCATGTATATTATTAAGAATTATTTTGTGGCAGTGTGACTAATATGGATAAGGTTGTGGATAATCAGCAGAATAAAACATGGTCCGTTATAAAATTTCCGGACGAGAAATCAGTTTCTGCTGTTCCATCTTCGTGGATCGTAGGAAAAAAATGTTACTGGCCCCCTTATAGTGAGAAAGCACTTCGAGCAGCGATCGAAAATAATGAAAGCCCAAATTTCCAAGTTTGGCAATCATATACATTTGAGAGCTTTCGAAACAATGTGTTTGGTGAGTATAAATATTTTTCTCTCGATCTTTCTCTTATCTTATAATATTTGAAGATACTTTTAAAGAAGCAGACAAAAAGTCCCTAAAAGCCACGAAAACTTCTGACCTAGAATCTGGTTGTGAGACAAAGTCATACACTTTTTCCTCAAAAAAAAGAAAAATTTTTCGAAAAACTGTCAGCTTTTCTTCGGTGGAAGAGGAAGGTGAAGAAGAGGAAGGTGATGAAGAAGAGGAAAGCGTTTTGCCAGACCCACCTTCATTCAAAAAACAACGTGAGTTCTACTTTATAAAATATAATTTATTTTATTATCTGTTACAGGCAGAGAATTACAACCAAATGTGGAAATAAATACCTTCGACCAAAATGAACTTCTGAAAAGTAAGTGATAGGTATTTTGTTTAACACTTTTATTGAGATTTATTCCTGATAAACGTATACTATATTGGGGTTTCAATGTAGGACAAGAGGAGCGACGAAAAAGAGATATACTGCCCCAAAGAAGTGAGAATTTATCCACTCCACGTGTCAGCGAGGAGAACAATGAAGAGTCTGATTCAAAAACAATTATTAGTGAGTTCAATATTTATAAGGTGTATATCTATATTTGTACTTTGTATCTAATTTTCTAGAATACCTTCAAAGTATAATTAGAAAACAGAACATTTTACACTCCACGTTACTGGATATAACTAATCGTTTATCAAATATTGAAAATAAGAATACTGTGCTACAAATAGAAAATAGTGAGTCTATTTTTATCACATTGGAAAATCTGCCTGTTAATACGGAAGAAGACTTAGCAGTACTAGAAGATCATTTAGGAGAAGGCATGGAGCATGCTGTGAGTGTAATTTTTATTAAAGTTCGTAGGCATAATAATTATTTTATTTTTTGATGATGGTTTTACTAATTTGTACATTTTGACACCACTACTCTCGGGACAATTGTGTTTTAAATTTAAGTAATAATAGCATAATATTTGTTCACATTTGAAGTATGGCTTCATAGTACAACTGACTATCAATTTTTAGATATAATTAGTGACATAATTCAAAATCATTTAAGATGAATATAATTTATTAAGTGATAATGTTGTAGGTTAACGAGTTATCCAATTTGGGTGGTGCCACAATATATGATTTTATATTTCGGGCCACTGAAAAGTTAATAACAAATAATTTCTGTGGCATCCACTACAGTTACGAGGGGAAAAGAAAGAAAAAGGCATTTCGTAACCTTAAATTGCATGAACTATTGATAAGTAAGTATTAGTTTCATTACATTCTCAAAATAATTTATATTTATATTCTGCAGAATCATCGCTCGCATTATTCAAAAATGTTACCATTAAGGACGTTGAGATAAGTATCCAAAAATGGATCAGACGGTGCTCAGAAAGAGCGAAGGCTACCAAACATAAGTAAAATATACGAAAAGGTGCCATTTGTAAATATTGAGTGTTGGTTGACTTTGTTTCATTTAAGAGTTATTGTTTGTTTTTATTTTAATATGTTTTAGGTATAATATACATTCCATATTATTAACATGCTGCATTCTTTCTATACCTACTTTTGCACTAAGGATTGAAATAAAAATAACAATAGAATTATTTCAAGGATTTATGCAACTACACTGCCATTGCCATTGCTTAAGTTTTTATTTCATTAAAATTCAAGTATAAAGAAGTGAAGGTGTCTCAATCTAAATTAATGATGATAAAGTAGGTTCTCATGAATCCCATATCTGATGGGCCAATGACGAAAAATTTTCTATTGGTTGAATAAGGGCAGTACATGTGGTTTTTGTATTTCTCACCCATTAGGAAAGGGGCCCTATGACCGTACGGTACCGGACGTACCTTGTACAAGTATGCTGTACGTACATTGTACATATATGTCGTACGTACACTGCACGTACATGTCCGTACGTACTTGTTTGGTACAATGTTGTGCCAAAGTAACGTACTATGTACGTACAATGTACGTCGGCGGTACATGGCTGTACGTATTATGTACGTACGTTTGTACAAAAATGTATGTTACATGGACGTACACAGTACGTTCTTGTGCTATATGGGGAGCTAAGTACCTGAAAAAAGAAATCATATTTTAATTAAAGATATTATGTAACTGCTTGTACTTTACAGTTTTTGAAATTGTTTCAGGTTCATCCTGTAAAGCTAGATGGAATAATATACGAGACAATTATCGCAAATCGATGAAGAAAACAAAAACTAAGAGCGGAGACCCTGCAAAAAAAATAAAACGGTATAAATATTTCGAACAACTAAGCTTCTTAAGCAATTATTTCTACGAGAGGGAAACAAAAGGCAATATTGAAAACGATGTAGAAAACATAGATGAAGAAGAAAACTCGCAGAATGTGGATGCAGAAGAAACATATGTATCATCGGAACCTAATGAATCAGGGCCAAATGTTTCAGATGTATTGGAACCTAATGTATTAGATTCGAGTGAAAACAAGCAATCTCATTTAACTCAACGCTCATTCAAAACATCATCAAGAAGGCTACCGCCACAACAAACTGCTTCAGCAAAACTAATGGAGTATTTGATAAGTGACAAAAAGGACAAGCAAGTTACTACTGCTCCGCAACACCACGTGGACGCATTTCTAGCTGGTGTAGCTCCAACATTAAAAAGTTTTACGCCATATTACTTGCATCTAGCAAAATCTGAAATATTTCACACGGTGCAAAAATACGAAATGGAAATGATCATGCAGCAGGACTCATATCCAAGACCTGGCCCCAATTTTGTTAACACAAGGCTACATTCCGAGCACTCATCATCGACCTCCACGTCAAGAGGAACTACTCCTTTACCGTCGCCTGTTGCACCATTTCCACAACATAGTTTGCAAAATCCAAATCAAAATGAATTTTCATCTGTGGGAGATTCAAACGCGACCAACAACCCTTTGCAAAGTTATTTTCACAACTTTCCAAATTAACTGAACATGATTTTTTACATTAAGTATGTACAAATATATATTGTCGAGATTTGTATTGTTATTACTTACCTCAAACAAACTGCTAGTTGTTCCCTCGGTGTAATAGACTTTCTCCAATGAGTGTCTTGTTTTTTTAATTGTGGTCCTATTTTACTGAGAAGAATATTGAAACACTCTTCGGACATTCTAAAATATTCGAAAAATTTTGTTTCGTCGTGCATCAGTTCCTTGTATAAGGTAGCAAACTCTCCTTCAGTTTCTCTTTTTCTCCAAGCCTCATGTACCCATTTGCGCTTCTTTGTATGATGCGTCTCTTCTTCATCTAAAATTACAGCAATCATAGCCAATTCTCTGTCTGTAAACGCAGCCATCCTGATCGTCAATCGCTGAGAACTGAACTGAAACTGTACGGATATGTGTGAAGAGACTCCACTGGCACGTCACGGATGTCACTGAAACTGAACTGACACGGCACTGAGACGTCACTGTTATGTGTGAATCGACCTTTAACGTGAACTAGTTCTTCTTGAATAGCCTCTCGCGATGCTTGGTACAATTGCTCTAGTAAATTATTACTCAAAGTTTTTCTAGATGGCACTTTATAGTTCGGACAAAGCATTTCACAAAATTTTTGGAACTCTTTCTCCTCAACGACTCTAAAAGCATGATAGCCTTTAACTACCCAGCGTAGAAACTGTTTATCTATTTCTTTATTTTTTATCACGGATAAAGGTTTGTTTGAATATGTAAAATGACTAATATCAGACTGGATTTTTTGAGTATTAGCTTTGGAATTAACAGAAGCAGAACTGCTACTAGCACCAGTAGCACCAATATTTATGCTAGTACCAGCGTTACTAGCACTGGCGCTCACTCTCCTTCTTGAATTGCTGTTGTTTTTGTAATTTGGGAACAGCTTGATGATGGTTCTGCTGTCTGTGAATGAGTGCTCGATGATGGGGTGGATCCTCTAGCGATGCTTATAGTAGGATGCTTTGTTTTTATATGCCGATTTAAATTCCCCATTGACCCGTTTTTCGTTGATAAAACTTGTTTACAGTATGAACATTTAGCAGAAACTTTGTCGACTAAAACCTCAAAGTGAAACCATATTTCACTTCTTTGTGGGGCCATTTCAACGTGTCACAAATAACAGTTTTATAAACAAAAATGACCTAAGTACAAGTTAGTACATTCAACGCAAGACTAACTAAGATTAAAGTGTCAGGCGCCCATAATAACAGCGTGCGAAAATTCCGACGTGTCAGCAACTAGCAAGTCTCCTACTAAAAATAGTCAGTGGTGAACGTAAAGCTCGGCTCGCTAATTTTGTTGTAATTGTAACTATAATTCTCGCGCTG